>NC_042517.1:16888059-17083059 GCF_900963305.1 Echeneis naucrates | reverse complement strand
TAGAAAATTGATCGTACACTGTTTTGCTTTAGAAGATTGAGGATGAAGTGAAAGAACAAGAGTTGCTTCCAGTGGGTGGATACTAATAGATAAAGAGAGGGGAGAAAAGGAGGGGAGGGGGTGAAACCAAGAGGAAGGAAGGCATAATATTTCAGAGAAGAGATAAATTGGGAGAGAGATGTAAACTCTCTAATCTCTACAATGGGGACCTGCTTTTATTATTCCCAGCATGTCTTGTTGCTTGTATTCACGCTGTACAACATCCCATCAGGTAATATCACAGTCTTTGAAGGATTAGCAGGAATAAGAGGGGTTTTATTCTGTTTTTTTTTTTTTTTTTTTTTGAGGGGATAATTGTTATGAAATATTCTGACATTTTCATACTAATATGGAAATGGGTTTTGTTTTTGGTTGGTTTTTTTTTTTTTTACCTGAGGTTTATTCAGGTCAGTGAAGTAGGAGATTGGATTGTGTTAATGATTGAGAGAGAAGACGGTTAAAAGGAGTTGTGAGTTTCTACAAAAATATGCAATGAATGAAAAGATTTTTTCTTTTGTTCTTCCTTTGCAGCTCTCAGTGGCTTTAAAGGTTTTTTTTTTATTTATTTATTTTTGGCACCCTCTCTCTGTGTAGCATTGTGGCTCACATGAAGGAGTTATCTCTGGGTTGCTAATGCTAATGCCACAGTGGTTAATACAGGCGCTCCAGTTAAGCCTCTGCTACCTTGTTATTCTTTTTTTTTTATAGAATGCGCATAAGAGGATAATAATGTCGGAAATGATCTCTGGAGACATTTACTGTTCTCCAATTGTTTGTAGCTCAGTATCAAACAACAGAAAAACACCTCTTGTTTTTTCCCCGCATCATCCTCTGCTGTTTTTGTTTTCCGAATATGACTATCTGGAAAGAGTTGATATCTCTGTGAGAGATGCGACGCCGCACAATTAAAACGGCACTTTGTTGAAAAGACAATATTGCCCTCAATTACTGAACGAATTAACTTATCTAACTGCCAGGCTACTGTATATTCACCGTTCATTATCAATGCTCTGCTAACCTTCTGCTGTTATCTCAGAGGTCTAATAGTCATCACCCAGGCCTCCTGTCTCAAGGTTGATCTGCACAGAGGATGGACAACAGACAGCTGCCCATCAGTCTCCTGCTACAGCGGGCCATTAGAGCACAGCCTGTGTTTGTGTCTATGTGTTTGTCATTTACAGGTTTAATTAGACACTGCTGTTAATGGAGGAGATGACTTTGGGGCTGTAGATGAATAACACTCCATCATCTCAGGGAGCAGGGAAACAATATGTTTCACTAGGAGATGAGGAGGAGAAGGAATAAGAGAGAAATACAGCAAAGGAGTGCAGATCAAGCAGAGGGAAAGTCTGAAGGGTGAAGGGAGGGTCATATTGTTATTATTTATGAATGGATGGCTCTGTGTGTGTGTGTGTGTGTGTGTTAGTAGGTGGACATGCAGTGTGTGTGTGTGTGTGTGTGTGTGTGTGTGTGTGGGAGAGAGTGTGTGTTTTTTAATGGAGCCCCATACTGTATCTCGGCTGGTCCAGGTCACCTGCCGTTCCCTCTGTTGAGTTAAGGATTATCCCAGGAAGTGAATTGGAGCAACAGTAATGCGAAGCTTGCCTCTTACTGTAAGCCTGCCCAGGAGACTCCAACACACACACACACACACACACACACACACAGACACACAGAAAGAGACAGAGGAGAGAACGGACCCCCCACACTGACAAACTGATGTAAACACAACAAATGCATAATTCATGGTCATGACTTTGCATGTTATGTGTTATGTGTTGCATTTTGGGCCATGAACTAGTACGTCATACATAGTAGTGTGCATTTAAAGGAATGATGATCAAAACACACAAGCTGTTAGCAGCGACTTGACAACATGAAAATGATATTTTAACGATGCTATGGTCAAGGTGGTATGTCAATAATTATTTGATTAATGATTAAGTTAATCAACAGAATATTCATTAGTAACTATTTTAAACATTTTTAACTGTCTCTCATTTAATGAAAAAATTTAAAGCATGTGTTTACTTCTCAAAAGTGAAATAATATGAATATTTTCATTTGACAAAATAATTAATCTGGAAAATAATTGTCAGATTAATCAATAAAGAAAATAATCAGCAGTTGCAGCCCCTGTAAAAGTTATTTAATGATAAACATGGTATGCTAAATGAAAGGGCACCTGGTTTATATTAAATATCTCAAAGCTGCTTAACTGCCTGATCTGTTAAAATCTAAAATTCAGCAGGACCTTTGTGATGTTGTTTGGAGATGTGTGTTCATACAGGTGCTGCCATGCAACACGATAAAAACATGTTTTCCTGAAAACACACTGCCCATAAACAAATTAATTTATTACTTTTTGAGAATGAAAAGGGTAAATATTATTAATCCCATCCTAAGAATCGTAATCTTTCTTCTGTTAATATTGCAAACAATAAAAACAGTTTTGCGATCCAAGTCAGGGAATTACGCAGACTACATTTATATTATCCCCCTTTTCTGCATGCACACACCCACACACAAACACACACACACACACACAAAGAGAGAGATATTTCTGATCTTCCTTATGAGGTGAACATGGGATTTCTGGTAATGTCCTGGCTCCATTTTCATTTTAATCATGCAATGGGATCAGACAAGCTGGTGGGGTGGGCTGGCCTGGCTTGGTTGATTGTTCTGATTGAGTTTTCTTTGTTTAGTAGATATGTAATACAGCCTGCTTAAGAGGATTTGATAAGGGGAAGGAGGTTATTGTTTGATTTAATCATGTTCACTGAGGTGAACTTGCACTTCGCTTTCAAGTCCGCTGTCTGACAGGCCAGCAGGACGCATACCGCCTCAACACAGACGGACATATTGATTGAAACTAAAACCATCGTGCTGGTGCACAGGAATGTTTCCCTTATTTAGAGGTCTATGACATTGAGCCTGTAATAAATTAATTCCTATTGAAGATTACTGAGGGGGGGGGGGTTAGGAAGAAGAATTTAATCAGGTGAACAATAAATATAATAATATATTTTATATTGTATTAATCTTAGAAATCTTACATGCTAATAGGAGTAATTTGCACGTTTTTTTTATGGGGTTGCATCGGCAGGATAAGAGCCTAGCCCCATCAGATTTGGCATCCTAGTAAGGATTTCCAGCAGAAGGGTGACAGCAGCTGAACATAAACTACAGTCACCATGCTCATTGTGTTGAGGTAACACAATGATGTAGGAGTTTTTTAATGTTATTGCAAACAATACAACTTTTCACTTATTCCTTAAAGGTGTGGAGAAACTGTGCAAGTATTAATGTATGATTTCAACACATGTTAGCAAAGATGGATTAGTTCGCAGAAGATCCCTCGACAGATAACAGAGAGATTAAGCACAAGCTAATGTTGGAAGGATAAACTGAGTCATGAACGATGAATAAAAAGTGAAATCATCTCAGACAGTTGATGACAGAAGGGGGTTTAAACTGGGTGTATATAGTACAGTGAAATGTGCATTTTACCTACATTAACCTACAATACAAAGGCACTGAGGATTTTGTGCTCTGGTCATTCACCTTGCCAAGAAATTCTCATAAATCTCATGTAGTGGGGCCACCAAGGTGTCCCTGGGAAAGCAGCACTGTAAATATGTCCAGAAGGGTCTCCTGATACACATCTAACTGGTATTGCCGTCTGCCCCCGGGAGGATTAAGCTGGCTGAGTTGGTGGGGTGACCCCTTTTCCCTGATGTTCACTCTACCCCTTTATATTCTCACTCTTTGCTCCTCATTGACCACGATCATCTGAAAATATAATCACTGATGGGTTTGGATAAAGGAAGCAAAGTAAATGTGATGTAATGCAGCCTTTGTGTGTGTATGAGAGAGAGAGAGAGGGAGAGAGAGAGAAAGTTAAGCCAAGCATTAGCTTTGCTCAGTTTGTGGGTTTTCCTCTCTCAGCAGCAGTGTTATTTACACCAGTCCCAGAAGGGTGCCTGCTCCTGGTCCAACACTTCAGCGGCTTACTCTTTGGTATTTTGACATGATAGTTTAATCTCGATCGAGAAAAATTAGACACCACCATGCTAATTCCTTCTTCTTTTGGTAGACTTCGGTAAATACAGGAAGTGCTATTTATGCATTTATTTATTTTTTATTTGACATGGGCAGTTGCATGATTTTGAAAGTGATTTGGATTTCCTAGATCCAAGCATTACCGTATTAATATATATTTTTTAACAGTGTACCCATAATTATTTAATCCTCTTACGCGTCCTCCAATTCTCTGAAAAATAGGGTCATGTGTGGTCGTGTGACAATGGGTGTGTTGTACGTGCTGAATATCATGACAATTGTGACAACATACTAGACTCACTCCCACCCTGTACACACTGCAGCTCTTTGACACCACTAAGCGCCTTCAGCCCCTCCCATTCCCTCCATCTCCCTCAGCCACTGCGCCAACACTCAGCCAGGCCTTCCCATCATCACAACAGGACTGACATCTTTGTAGATTGTATTCATTGCAGCAAACAACACTTAGACACTAAAAGTTTCTCATTTCGTCACTACAAATTCCTCAGTTTGAAAAACATTGTGGCATTTTTCTGTTTTCTTTTCCATTATTTGCTGCCACATGTCATTTTTGATGTTCCTATAGGAAATACAGATATAGATTATTACACAAATTTTTCCTCAAATTGCTTTCATCTGATGGTATTTGGGGTCTGGTGGCTGCATGGAGGTTTTGTTGCTGACTTGCTGACTGGTTGGCTTAGTGTCAGCTGTTGGCCCAGCCAGGCTCAGCTCAGATTGCTCCAGATTAGGAGCAGGGGCACTCTGAGAGCAACTATGATCCATATTAAAGCTGCATAAAATGAAAATTGCAAAGATTTAGAGACAGATCATAGGCCACAGAGAATTTAATCACAACCTGGCAGTGCGTGTGTGTGTCAATGTTTGAGTGCATTCGTGTGTGTGTATGCGTGTGTGTGCGTATGCAATTCTGCATAATACATGGCACACAGTGACAGGAGGATTATTGATGTAGGCTGTATTTACTTATCAACCCAATGTACAGGGATGTATCACAAATGTTTTATCACATGCTGCAGTTCATCTCCGTCATAGCTACTCAAGAGCATGATGATGTGTGGAAAGTGTGGAGTTTCTGTATTTTGAACTTTGGAGACCAAATGCAATTTGGAAAAAAAAAAAAAACTAAAAATCACATAACAAACATGTATTTGTTCTTCGTTGGTGTATGAGTGGGCGTGTGTGTGTATGTGTGTGCATGAGCACAGTCAGGGATGATACTGTTCTGGTGTCCTCAACACTTGTAATCCCCCTAAAGCTTAAATACTGTTACTGTTTATTCAAACAGTAGTCTAGTAATAGATAGCTATTCAGAGGTCTTGTACTTAAGTCACAATATTGAAACTACATTTCCTGTAATGTCTTCTAAAGGTTTTCCCGCCTTTGAGACTGTTAATTGGATTTTGCATAACTTTGTTTAATTCCACACCAAACTCACATTTAAACTCTCCTAGAGTTTATGTGAGAATCAGCCTGAGGACTTGAAAAGTCTATAAATTTAAAAGGCTTTTACATCTAAATGAAAGAATCCTTCATATATTTGAATGCAAGAACTTTAACTACTGTAAATATACATATCTGAAAAAGTTAGTTTGAAAGGGCCCGTTCTGCACAAGAGTATTTTCAGCTTAAGTGCTTACAGCAGTTGCATTTAATTGAGTTGTATTGATGCATGACATCTGTAATGTATATTGAGTAATTCTTTCATCAATAAACATTCTGGTGATAAGATCATAAGCTATTATATATATTTTATATATATATATTATGTCATGTCTTATAATATAAAAAATTCACTCTCACAATATTGTCCTGTAGAATAATTTATTGGATATGACATCAATTCAAGATAAAAAAAAAAGGCTGCACATTTTTGCATTTTAGCGTTTGTAAATATTATATATATGGCATTTTGTAACAACAACAAAAGAAAACTGAATTTATATATAAATAAATACAATTTATGTTTAATAGACACATTTTGGTGCTCCAAAAATCTTTATTGCTACCTTGACACACACAAGAGATTTGAACCTGTTCTATGCTTAACACATTCCACGTGGTACCCAGTGTTTATGCTGTAGACGGGGGTAATTTAAAACAGTTTATCTTCAGCTTCCATGTTGTATGTGACAGCCACATACACTTTTAGTTTTTTTTTTTTTTTGTGTTCTGTTGTGATGAAGGGAACATAGAACGCCAACTAAGTGACACAGAGGAAGCTCTTCTTCTGTTAAAATGAATCGATTGCAGTCGTTGTCTGACTCACCTCTCAGATTAACTCCATGAGCTTCACAATAGTTCAGTGGTAAACTTTCTCTACAGTGCTGGTAGTAAAGATGCTCTTTGTCTTTGCTGTGTGGTTTTTGTCGTTCATAATGCTCTGCTGTATATGTGCAGCCATAGGCTACTGGTGTCTGAGAAATCTGACAGCATGCATAACTTGCGGCCTGTTTGTGTTCACCTGTATCTGCATCTCTGCTGTGTCTGAACACATATGATGTCGCCTCGGCAGATAAAATTTCACCACTTTCACTTTCTATTTTGTTGCATGTTAGATGCTTTCTCCTATCTTTCTTCCTCTCTCCCTTTTCTTCTATTCCTTATTTCCAAATCTCTCTGCTAGAGCCCAATTTGTGTGTGTGTGTTTGTAAGTGTGCGTATGTGCACGTGTGTGCTTGCATGGTTCTCATACACACTAATGTGCCCACAGAACACAGACTTAGATCGAGCAGATGGTGACCGTATTCATTTTTTCCCCGACTAACATTAACCATTCATTATAGACAGCAGACTAAGCCAATCCCACATCCGCCCCCATGCAACACATGCACACACACACACACACACACACTCACACAGACATAATGTCCAATAATTTTGCCATTAGCCCAGTGACAGTCCCAAAATCTTGCATGCCCCTCAGTCAGTGTTGATACTCTCTCCTTCCAGACGGTCCCAGCTCTGCTCTGACTCAATCTGTTGACATTTCTGATTCCATCCGCATGACTCAAATTTCTCCTCCTTCACTTTAGCAACCCACAACAGGAACGAGGAGCATCTGACGATTCCCTCTGCCTCCTTTTCCAATCCAACCCTTTTTTTTTTTTTTCTCCTTTGTTCCCTCCACTTTCACTGTCTGGCTTCTTCTGGCATCTTCCCCATAAGTAAGAGAAACAATCACTCTGCTCTATTCCTTTGTTTCTCTTTCGCTCTCATTTACTTCGTCTCCTCATTCCCATCCCTCTGTAATCAAATAGAAAAAAAAAAAGAAAACTAAAACCTGTTAGGCAGTAAATCAGATTTAATCTCTGGCTTGAAGAAAAGATGAACATTAATCCACATCTGTCCATACAAATGTTTACCGCTCATATTTCAGACCTCATTAGGACCTGCTGTTAAGCTGCACACTCATGCTTATGTACATGAATGCTGCAGGAGAAAGGAATAGAAAAGACAGAGTAGTGAGAAAAGAGAGGCTAACGTGAGTGTACAAATGTAGTTCTGTGTAAGTATGTGTGTGTTCGGATATGCATGTTTGCCCACTCTGTAGTGAGAGACATCTGAGAGGCTTTTTGGCCCTTCGCCGCTCTGTGAGGTCTGAAAGGTGGAGAAGCAGAGAACTCTCACACACTTAAACTAATGAGAGTTTTAGCTGCAGTCAGAGAGCAGGGTGAGTTACTGTTCCTCAGCCACCCGATGGACATCAATCGCCTCGCGGCCTGAAGGCTTTACTCAGCTCCCTTTGCTAAACTGCACCCACTGCTACCCGTTCCACACACACGCACTTTCAGAGATTCACATGCACGGATACAGCTGAGGTTTATACTGATTGTAGTCTGCACCAGGAAGGAGTGTATTACTGTTTTATGCTGCAAGCTTTTCCAGAGAGAGGACTCGGCCTTTACATCTGAACATCATGAGGTCACTACAAGCCAGAATTGAACACAACAACCATCTTAAGGGTGATATTGATGGTGTCTGCTTTAAACTAACAGTCCATATGTCTGTATGAAACAGGTCTTATTTCTTATGGACCATTAAAGGAATAACCAAGTGGCAGTTATAATGGCAGAAAAGCTACTGTCTTCTGTTAACTTCAAATTAATTCTAATTTTAATCTTAATTAGACAAATCAGCTGAGAGTCTTTAAAGGTCTTGGTCTTTGCAGTGCAGAAATCCCCCTTTACATTTACCTGTTTCCATTACCAAGTTTCCTGGAGCTGCAGAGTATAGACGTTACTGCAAAGGAGGTATTTGGAAGGAAAATGATTGGAACTTTGAAATCCACTCGAGTCTGGGTTTTGTGGCCCGCAATTTACATTGAAGCCATTGAGTGATGTGAAAAGCAGCAAGCAAGCAAGCAACCAACAATAAGCACTAACAGTTTGAATATATATAATTCTTATAATCGTCAACTACTATTTAAAGGGTAGGCGCTAGAAAATGTCAGTCTTTTCTTTTTCCATCATAACTATGGAACAGTGTCATGACCAGTGGATCCCCTGTATATACTGGCAGGCAACGATACGCATTCCTGCCACCAGTTTGTATTGTCATCAGTAACACTCAGACATAGCAAAAGCAGTGAAGGAAAACTAGCAAACCAGCAATTATGCATGTCAACAGAGCATGATTAAAACCTTTCAAAACTAAGTAAATGCATTCAGTGCTCGTTAGGCCTTGGGAATACACAGAATGCTTTTCATAAGGAGACTAGCAAACTCCAAGCCAGTGCATTGTGTCAGTTGTTTAAAGTTGTATGTAATGCGAAGTATTGCGTTATGATGTATTTTTCAAAGTCTCTTATTTTTGACATTATAAAAGATGAGACCACATTGAAAAAAATATAAGAAATGATTTGGCATTTCGTTGGCAGTATTTACAGAAACATTTGGAGCTTCACAATAGATATTCACTGTATTTTGCTGTGTTATATTGTGAATTCATGCAAAAAACATCAACACTGTCCCTCTTATCTCCTCTCCATCTAACTCTTGTTCTGGCTGCCACTCCTCTGCCCTAAAACTGTCCCAAATGACTTAATCTACAGGACGATAGTCCTCCAGAGAGGCTGTGAGTGAGGATAGTCTCTGCGTGCTGTAAGGGGATTGGTGTAATTACTGGGATCTGTGCACCGTATTTATCTTTTCAAGGGATGGGTGATCCTGCCATAAAAAGCCCAACATTTGGCAGTTAACTAATGCACACCATTAGATTGATTGTGCTGGATTTGTGTGTGTGTGTGTGTGTGCGCGCGCTGCCATGCTCTGTACTGTGTGGTAAATAATGCTTGGTTGTTCTCTGTAATCCTGATTAAATGGGGGTTAATGTGTGTCTGTTACACTTTTCCACAGACTCCCAGCCGTGACCTTCAGTGACTTAAGAGTTTGCATAAATGAAGTGACTTATGAAATGATTAGACAGGGGGAGCTGCAGGGAGACCAGGCAGCAGTGGGAGGTTCAGGTAACAGGGGTTTGTCTGTATTGCTGCTCCACTATGCAGCAACAAGAGACACCATGAGTGACATTCTGTCCCAAAATAAATAAAAAACATTGCCTGATATGCTCTTTTTCTTGAACATAAACCTCAGCAGCTTTCAAAATCTGACATCAGGAGTAAAATAAAAGGAAGAAAATAATGAAAGAAAATGAAATTATCACTCTTCTTGGATGTGGCAGAGAAACAAACAGATTGACCACGTTCTTCTTTCCAAAATCCTCCCCCGTGCAGGCAACATGTTCCTCACGTCCATCTTGGCTGTTTTTTTTTTTTTTGTGTGTGTGTGTGTGTGTTGGTTTTTTTTTTTTGTTTTTTGTTTTTTTTTTCAGATATGTGGTGTCAGTGTGTGTGTTTGTCTGTGGGTGTGTGTGTGTGTGTGTGTGTGTGTGTGTGTGTGTGTGTGTGCGTGCGTGTGCATGCACATGTAAATGCATGCATGGGTTTGTGTGTGCGTGTGTGCGCGGGTTGTGAAGATGGAGGCTGCACCAGGCTGTCCAGCCTACACACAAACCGTCCCGTCGTTAAATCACCTTACTGTTCCATCCACCATCCACGGCCCTGAGCATGTTTTTCATTTTGATGTGTGTTTTGGTTGAAATGAGCGACACACGGGGAGAGGAGAGTGAAAATAAAAACGCAGGGATATTGAAAGGAGGCTGTGTCAACACTGGATGTCAAAGTAACTTCAGACTGTGTCCTCTTTGCTTTAATAAAATTACCTTTTGCCATCTTTGAGACTTTAAATTCTCTAATGCACAAGTGTTCGCTCACACACACACACACAGTTATTTAATCTCTCCTTTCCTTCCCCTTTCTCCCACTTGTTCCTTATTAATTTTTATGTTTCTGACCTCAGACATGGGCATGAGTACACAGATATATTACAGTAATTATCTAATTTTACAGTGTCATTAAATGTCATCGAAATCTAGAGTTATGGCATTAATACAATAAAGAGGTTTTGGGCCAGAGGGATGATAACTTAATACTGGACCAGTCTGTAAAAGACTGTCTCCTATGGATTTCTGCCAGTTTTATTCCACCAACATCGTCTGTGTCTTTCATAGTCTACCTAACGCTGCATACATTATACAAGGGATACATCATATATTAGGAAAATGTAGGAAAATTATGAAAAATCTATTTCACGTAGCAGACTTTGATGTGTTCAGAGTTTAAAAAATCAATTAGAAAGTTGTTTTTAAAATGTCACACCTTTCTTTTCAAATCTTTTTTTATAATTAGCTGAATATTCTGAGCACATGACGGATGAACATACATTTCACATCTTCATTTCTGAATGCAGACGGCTATGTTTTCCACCCGGATTCAGATTTTACAACATATTATATTTAGAGTTTCCTCATTTTCCCAAATCCTGGCCGGCAATAGTGTTATTTACTGTGGCTCTGACTGAGGCACATTTGGGAGCAGTTCAAATTCAAAGCTGTGCCAATCTACTACTTTTTCATTTTTCCTATGTTTTTTTTTTTTTTTTTTTTTCACCCCTGCAGCTCCATCTCCCTATTTCTCTAACTCCCTCCTTTCTTATTTCTATGTACCTCTGTCCCAGTAGATGGAGATGTGAAATATTTAAACATACTTTGTTGTTTGGGGACAATGCACTTCAGCAGATGGGCCATCGCCGCACAGACCCCAATGTATGCAAATCTCCATACAAAGCAGCCCAGGATGTTTTCAATATAACACAAGTGCCTCGGGCCCTGTTTTAATCCATCTTTACCCGTAGCCAATGCACTGTTTCATCCAGTCAAACGCCTTAAGCGCTATGTCAACTTGGACATCTGGCCACATAACTGAACCAAAAAAAAAAAAAAAAAAAAAAAAAAAGTGCATGCGTGTTAGGAAAGGAGCATCTTTATGGAGGGTTGGAAAGAGAGATAAAGGTGTGAGTGCTGTTGGGCTGAAAGAGGTAAAATTATCAGTAGCACCATTAGAGGCAAAGTACATCAAAGGCCCAAACCTAGCTGTTTCTGAGGAGGATTCTTCAACCTCCACACCAGGGGAAACAGGTGCCAGTGTTGCTTTCTTCATTGTCTCAACTTGTTTTGCTGTTTCTCACTTGTTTTTCTCACCCCCACCCTCTAGGAATAAGCTTCCACAGGCACACGCAGTAGTACACAGGCATGCACATTTGTGTGCACAGATGCACTAACACACACACACACACACACACACGTTCAAATATGTGGCAAGGTAACACACACATGCTGCCTGCAGACTTCCTGGTCAGAACACTGATTTCTGTCGTTGTGACATCTGAAGGGTGCTACAGCACATCCAGACACCTGGACACACATGGCATCTTTCACTACCGTGTGTCAAAGTCTGCGTGCGTGCGCGCGCTTGTGTGTGTTGGTTTGTCTGTACACTAGGTGTGCATTAAGTGTGGGGGAAGGTGCCATTGAAGGCAACATCTCCTGAGGGCATCTCATCAGCTTTTCCTGGATGGACCACAAGTTCAGATGCTTGTGGCGATGTTGCATGTCCTCATTGACCCACATAGTACGAACTACACGTTTTCGTGTATGTGCCACATACCTTAATACAAACCTCTGCTAGATTCTTAGAGTTGCATTGGAGAAAGGAGTCATATTAAATCAGGCAGCATTCATCAGGATTGGACAGTTTATTCAATTCCTCATCAAACATTACCTGAATTCTTACATTTGAAATGCACCGAGCTTACCAATGTTATTCAAACCAAAATATAAATTGTGAGTCATTGTCAGGGTCGATAAAATGAAAGACTCATCACTAGACAATGGGCAGTATTTCTACTTTGATCATAATTTAATATCCTTTCTAGTAAGAGGTACAAGGCACTAAATCTAAATTTGTCTGATTTAACAATTGATTAACAACTGTAATTTTTAACTGGCATCGATGAAAATGCAACAAAGTCCATGATTGAAAATAATATTTTAAGTATCTTACTCTTGTTTTTATATATATATATATATATATATATATATATATATATTTGCTGAGCATCCTGGTTATGAGTAGCCTCTGCATATCAGAGCTCTGTAAGCATATTCCTTTTGCACTGTGTTTGTAGCTGGCATGAGAGAGACTGCCTGCAGCTTGTGTGATGGTCTGTGGATATGTGTGGATGTGGTGGTTGCGGTGGTGGAGGTGGGAGGTGGGGGGGGGGCAGGAGGCTCATGTGTGTGCATGTGTACTTAAACCTCAGGCCATGAAAGTGTGCGCGTCTGTATGTGTGCCACATTATGTGTATGTGGTTGCATGTGTATAAATGTGTGTGTGCGCGCAAGGAAAGAAAGAGTGTAGGTGAGTGCAGAAGACAAACCTGTCAGTTTCACAGCTGGTTTCTCTGGCTGCAGGGCTCAGGCCGGAGCAGGGTGACACTCGGCATCACAGCACCACAGCACAGGGCCTGGGGTAATCACACCATCATATACTGTAGGCAGACGCACACACACAGACACACAAACATCAGTTCGCTGCCCTCACCCGTAAGACCAAGAGACCAGTGAAACACACCACCTGGGCAAGTCATCATATCTTGTCAAAAGATTTTTTTTTTCTTTTTTCTTTTTTCTTTTTGGCTCCATGAATGTGTGAACAACATAACAGAGCAGATTGCTTGGCAATGGACTGACCATCGTGTTGTGTGGTGGGGGGGGTTGGTAGGTTGGAAGGGGGGTTGAGAAGAACACAGAGTGAGAGAAATAACAAGAGAAAAGTATAATGTAAGATGAGGGTGGCTTTCTTTTTATTAGCTCTGCTGGCGGACGCAGTTGGCTTGTCTTCTTGCTTCATGAGGCACGGTTGCTTGATTGCGACTATCATGGTCACTCCTGACGCATTATTGATGATGGAAGTTGACGTGGACTATTAACTGGATGGTCCCTTCCTGCGTCAAGAAGAGATGGTTGTTCCCATCCCTTTGGTCTCATTTGAGGACTCACTTCATAGTGTGCTCCCGAGCGGTGTGGACTCTGCGGGGAAAAGACCCTCAGGCAACCAAAGCATGCCCCTGCAACTTCCACCATCCCGACACATTTCCATCTCTGCTATGATGGAAGTGATGGCAATTTCTGCGGGGTATTCAGAGGATGTTACTCTTAACAAGCACAGTTTACAAATAAAAAGGACATCAAGATGAGACGAAAGAAAGGTTACGAGAAATCACAAAGTGCAACCCTGAAGTGGTGACTGTGTTTCTCTAAAGTGCTAATGAGCAGCTGAACACAGGTAGATCCATAAAAATAAACAGCCACATTGTGAATTCTGCTGACATTTTGGGAAGAAAGAACCAAAGTGGGCTCAATTATAAAAATAAAGTAAACATGTTGACAGGAGAAACGAAACTGTGTTTTGACTGGTGCTGTCAAGGGAGGTTCCCCTGTCTAAAGTTTACACAGTAACCGATTATGCCTCAGTGATTTTGCCCTGGAAATGTGCGTGTTAAGTGTGTGTGTGTGTCTGCATGATTGAATGTGTGCACTCAGCGATCAACTTCTGCTAAATACTAATTACTGAATACTTAGTACGGATGCCCTTTCTATTGGGTCCCTTTAGTATAAACATTCATTATGGCTCTTTTTCTCCTTTGTAGCTCATCATCATTATTCCACCGCATCCCCTGAGGAGCAAGAGAGAGCCGAGGCCGGGGCCAGGGCCAGACCAGGCTGGGGGAGAAAACACTGTAAAACCACAGCACCAGGACCTGGGAATGCACACAAGTGATATTTGTGCACGGAGATCAAAAAGCGTTTACCTTTAGATGTTTCCCTGATATGAATATTCAACATCCTTATTGAAATCTAATTTGGGTCCCCTTGTCTCAGGGGTCTTTTCATCAGTGCCTGTTGCCTGAGGCTAGTACTGATTGACAGCCAAACTTTAGAAAAGAGCAAGCAGGAAAAAAGGGGATATCTGGTGGTGTTGGAGATGTGAGCAGTGTGAAGCTGGGGAGAGCTGGAACAGATGAGCTTTTGGGGGGGAGGGGGGGCGGGCAGAATGCATGCACAAACACAATGCTGTGGATTATTAGGAAGTGAGTGAACATACTAAAGCAGAACTATTTGGAAATTTAATAATTTCCTGTCTATAATGCCTTTATCACCCACTCACCTTATTGTGATCATGCACTTGTTTTATTGGCAATGAAGGATCAGTTGTTCTTTTCTTATTTGCGCAAATAAGGAAAGATCTTCATGATAAATAGTCGATTGGTCAACAGACAGAGACTACTTTAAAAATCAGTAAACAGTCTGAGGAATTTTACGAATAGAGGCAGCCACAGAGCTTTCAAATCAGCTTCAGCTTCAGTTTTTATCCATTTTACTTATTTGATACTTATTTGAAGATGCTTTTTGGCCTTTTTTAAAAATATATATATATATTTTGCGGACAAGGCAATCAATCGTTTTGTTTTTTTTGTAGTTTTTTTTTTTTTTTAATAAACAGGTCATATACTGTTGATTTTTTATTCTTTTGACGAAGATACTTTAAATTGTTATGGATGAATTGGAAAGATTTGCCATTTTCACAGATTTCTGAGCGTATTTCATTTCTCTTCTTGTCTTAAAATAAGGCATCTGATCGTCTCTGCCAAAGGCACAGCACCATATTGTTTTCTAAAATTATATTTCTAAGCATTTGTTCAGTTATTTGTCTCCGTTTCTGACAAAGGACCTGTGAACTCCTAAACTAGGAGTTGGCAAAATAAGACAGAAAGAAAGAAAGAAAGAAAGGGAAAAAAAAAAAAAAAAGTACGCTGCCTCTGACTGCAGGGGAGAGTTGGTCTGCTGTCATGGAGGGTGTTTGTGTTTCTGCCTTATATAATAACAAATGTTAGGGAAGAAAAACAGCATGAGCTGCCCTTCTCCTGGTGCGACTCTGGAAACATACATTTATAGCTCCTATGCTAGTTTCATGAACAAAAATATCAGTGTGTTTGATATGATTTTGTTCTTTGAAGACTTCCTGTTGCTGCTGGGGCTGAAATAAACTGTAAAAAGAATAAATTCTATTCGAATTTAAACCCCCCCCCCAACACACACAAACACAAATCAACACTGTCCTCATCTGGCCAGTGGGTTGAGCATGGTTGAATGTTATTATTGCGCAGGTGTGGGTCGTGTCCCTCAGGGTTCCATTAAAATGATGCCCCTTCTGAATGGCGGCTCCATTTGCTCTTTAGATTTAACACAGGCCATATGTCTAGCAGGAGGCAAACAGCTGATGGGGTTTAATTGACTGAAATCAACATATTTGGTTGTGTGTGCGTGCATGTGTGTCGATGTGCTAATGGTGGATGTGCTTTAGCATCAGGGGATCCCTTTAAAGGGTCAATTATGTATCAGAACAGAGTTGAAATGAAAGGGGGGGGAAAAAACGATGGAGGGCAGACAGAGACATAGTTGTGTTCATAGCAACGAAAGAAAAGGAAATAATAATGAAAGTACAGAAAACTGTCACGGGCGCAAAGCAAAGTCTAGCATTGCAGGACATAAACCCACACATCAATGTGTGAATATATTTCCTTTATTTCTGGGCTGACATTCTTGTCCATTCCAGGAGCACTGCTGTGTACAGAGTGTTAGCTTCATGTTTCATCTGGCTTCACAGAGATGCTGTGTCTGACTGCAGTCAAATCATGTAAAATTACCTCTGTCACAGAGCTGATTTAGGCTCAGGAGGGGAGCCACAGCATATGAGATTGTATCCACTCAAACGCAATCTAACCGGGCAAGATGCTGAAATTATGAGATCGGACATCCCAAACCGTTTTATGCTCATTTAAAAGAAATGATTCTTGGATGCAGTTGGAAAACTAGATGAATGGTTGAAAGCAGTTCTCAGTCATAAGGGATAGCCAACATGAGGCTAACAGGCGCAACGCAATTAACACATAAAACCTGTCAATGGCCCTCAATATCACAGCCCTCTAAGGAGTGACAGACTTATAAAGCCTCCTGATCTATTACTACAAAGTGATTAATCCTCCGCACACAATGACCAGTCTTAAACTGGGCCTCAGTATTATTAGGTAGCCCTATATGGTACTTTAGCTTTACACTAATTAGCATTCAGATCAGGGACTGAAGAGACGGCCCCTCCGCCACAGAGGAAGGACACAGGATGAGATGGTGACACAGTGAAATGTCATTAACTTGATGTTAATTACTAATTAATGGAGCTATTTCATTTACATGTATCCCCGGCTCTCTGATGGGGCTTGCCTTTACTGGGTTACTCTTACTAGTTGACAAGTTGGGGGAGGGTTTATCTCCCCTCTCCCCTACACTCCCCTTTACAGAGTTTCATCTCTGCTAATTAAATAGTGGGCCACTCATCATGATTATATCTGCTTTTACAACAGCGCTTCTTTTTTTTTTTTTTGGTCGTTGAGAGTCCTCCAGTTAGCGGCTGACCACTTCGTCAGCGCCATGATGTTTTTGTATGATCTGTGCATTAAAAGCCGAACTGCCAGCCAGCTCACTCTACTTCACTAACTCCATACCGACTTGTTACTTTCCCTCACTTGTGACCCCTCCCTTTACTATTCTTTGCCACGCGGCAGCCACAAGCCACCCATCTCCATGGCAACCAGAGCCATTTGGTCCCATGAGAAGGAGTGGGTAGGGTTGACTAGCGTCTGGCCATTCACACGTGGGCAGTGCCAGCTAGCCAACATGGCACGCAGCATCCTGCCATATGGTGCCATCACATACGTCCCGCTGGCCCAGACTCAGGATCTGGGCCTGTAGTGAGCCTGTAGTGTCAACAGGACAGACCCGCACCAGAACCTGTTCCGCAGCTGATCCACATACAGAACTGGCTCCTGATTGGATGGCTAAGTGGGCTTCAGTTTCAGAGTGGAAAAGCCATTTTCATTCTTAATCTGTACGAGGTATATGGAAGTGTGTGAAAATGCTTGTGTAACTATGGATGGTATTTGGCGTACATTAGAAATTTTCTTTTCAATGAAAACTTCAAAAAAAAAAATAAGTAAAAGCTCTACCACCAGAGAGATGGTGTTTGTGAAGTGTTTGTAGTCTGGATGGTACCATTTGCTTTCTCCATTACTGATACTGTGCTGCCTCTCTGTGGAACTACAGAGAAAATACATGTAGATAGTACAGTTGGCTCAAAAGCACTCATCGATGCTGACAAAATAGATTTTTATTCAAAGTAAATATCTGCTTTTAAGTACAACTTGTCTTAAAAGCCTTTGAATACTGCATTTTCTTTGCAATAATGGTGTTTTTTTTTATCATACATATTTTACACAATATTAAAAATCTTTGTCAGAATCATCAACACAGTAACAAAAGAAATTGACGAGCAGTGAATGCAGCTGTAAATAACGCACATTTGCTAAGGCGGAATGTGTGGCATTGGTTTCCAAAAAGAAGAAGAAGAGAAAAAAAATAAAAAAAAAAAAAAGCTGGCAGGTGAAATTCAAACTGACATGGAGATCACAGGAGATAATATTTTAGGACACGTATAAATTATGTTAAACCCAATAGTTATTTTTTTCCTATATTCCGATGATTCCTATATTTTTATAACCACTGACCACAACAATGCAAGAACACATAGTTTTAGAAATTAGATCTGTAAAAACAAAATGGTCAACCAAAAGGCAGACCTATATAAAACAGCCAAGAAGCCATGAGCCAATGACAAGTGACACAAAAGCAATCGCTACAAAAAAGGCAAACATTAGAAATGAGCAATGACGCTGCATGAACACACGCTGCACTTCTCTCATTGCTTAAATTAGGCACAAAACAATAAATGCATAGATTTAAGGTAAATATGTCAAGTAAGCATCTTGGTTGGATGTGACGTCTAACAAACAGAAATTGGAAAACTGTGCTCAATGCTACAGACCATAGATTCGGCTAGAAGTGTGCAGCCAGCTTTCTGTTGCTACAGACTTTACAATCATGGCGTTACTGAAAAGAACCAGACACAATGAATCCTTACCGCTCAAGGAACATTCATCATTTCAGAGTGCAACACCAAGAATAGTAATTTAAACACAGAGAGCGTAAAGTTACTTTCGTTGATGCTGCCATGACAGGCAAAAGGAACCCCTTCTCTGTTAACAAGCTCATTCCCATATGACATCACTTCCTGTCTAAAAGCAAGGTAACAAATATGTAAAGTATGATTATCCGTTTCTCTTCAGCCACGCTGTCTCCATCAGCAGACATGAACCCTAACCCTATCATAAAGGGAGAAAAAATTTGCATAACTTTGATTTGATGACTTTCCATCATCGTACTTAATATATCTTTTTATTATTATTATTATTATTATTATTATTATTATTATCGGAATATATTTTTTTCTGTCCAAAGAATCTTGAACATAAGAAACTAATGTCATATAAATATAGAAGTACACAAAAATAATTAGGTGAGGTAATTCTATCACATGCAATCATAGAAATAAAAAAAAAAAAAAATCAAATCAAATAATTATTAACCTTTGGTCTTCTGACTACAAATATATTCTTCAACACAACAACCAGGGAGAGAGTACCAATTGAAAGCATTGTTGCAATAAAGTTTTTTGTGATCCACTCTGAACTGTAATGATAAGATGAGCTCGTAACCATGGAGATGGGGACTGTAGACGGTAAAACATACAGGACATTAAAGCGCCTGCCAAGTAATTAGTGGCTGGGTAATGAGGTGTCACTCAGACAGTTCTCATAGAGATGGGCGAGTGGGGCGTTGTAATAAAAGACAGTAAAGGACTGTCCCTGCGTCAAAAACGCCGCCTCCCCCATTTCTGCAGGGTAGGAACACACCGCCTCGGTGTGTGACAGCTGTCAGAGAGCTCCTGAGGCTAACACATCCATCACTTTCACAGCTCCTTCGATACACTCAAAAAAAAAAAAAAAAAAAGTGAACTACCGCTGTTTCAAATACGGATCTGTACAAAAACACAGTCTGTAACAAGCCCATACAATACATCAGCAACAGTGTGACCACCATCTGAGACCAGAAGGTTGTGTAGCTTTCCTCCCTGAACACACACGCACGCACGCACGCACACACAAATATAAACATATAGAGGAGGATTCAACTATAAGATTTGTCTGTAACATTGGCTGGACTTTGCTGTGTGCTTTTTTTTGTAACTGATGCATTACTTTCACGACCAGACCGGATCTGATCAGTTTCCCAGCTGTTATATGCAGGTTTTATATCCGTGTGCTGCTTGCTCATCCTTTGGCTAGTTTTCCCGAAATGCAAAATGATTGCCCAAGGTCACCTCTCCCCAGGGAATGGCGTTCTGGTCGGTCAGACAACTAACTATTTAGATTTGGATGTTGTGGTGATGCACCTTGCTGGACACAATGTCAACCCGGCGTGCTTCAGCGAAAGCCAGGAAGGTGCAGAGGCCCAGCAGGTTGACTGTAGTGATGAGGGCAAACACAGACGCCCACGATCCTGTGGCCTCAATCAAATACCCCGAGAAATACACCATTAGGACCCCTGTGCAAGAACACACACAGACACACACAGTCACCATTATCAGTATATTATCACAAAGACAGCAGACACTAGCTTCCATGTGGTGAGAGGAAGTGTCACAGACCACTCCTCATCCCTCAGGACCATAAACTTTCATCCTCCGTTCCCTTCATTATTCATCTGCCATAGACTCAATCGTGCTGCCTTGATGAAATATGCATCACATCCAGGAGGCATCATGACTGACAAGAGGAAGTTTGAACTTAAGCACATCAATGAATCCTTTACCAGATTGATTGAAGTAAAAACAATAATTTAGTGGCTGCTTGTGATAGATTTATCACAGATGTTTGTTCTCAATGTCTCACCTGAGAAAGCACCGCAAGTATTCATAACACCTGCAAAAGAAAGCCAGATAAACACATGCAAAATTAAAAATGTCATAAAAAATTCACCATCAGTTTGAAAAAAAAAACAAAAAAAAACAAAAAAAACCACAAGATCAGTTAGCTCAATGGTCCTATATTAATGAAAATTTAATCAAAACTTTTCAGAAGTTTTGGAAACTTTTTTTTACTTACCAAATAAAGCTCCAGCACAGGAAGGAGCGAGATCTTGAACATTTACAGACACCCCACTGTATTAGATTAGAACATATCAGATAAGAACATAAACCACTGTGGCAAAGGATCACAAGCAATTTGTATTCAGAACCTGGCTTGGCTTGACAGATGCTATCTACATTGTCCCTTGCATCAACTGTACATTTTCCTTCCACGGTTAAAAGAGGTCGAAATAATCCACCTCACCAAAGACTTCCTCATACTTGTGGGCATTGTTTCATCCAATGCTTCATTCTTTGTCACCACACCCAGCCAAGCATTTACCCACACATTGCTAGTATGCAGTTGTTTTGAAATAAATTGAAAGACAGGCATTGATAATTCAGTCGCATGAATTTGGTAATTATTTAGCCATATAATTTAAGTACATATTTAGTCATTTAGGAATCTTATTTGATTCTGTCAAGTGTCTCTTGTAATAATGTGCAATTTTCCTTGAGTTGTTGAATCAACGGTATGCAACACAAAACGATTGAATGTCTACATAGGAATGGAAATGAATGTAATGGATCCAAATGGCATCACCAAAGAGGCAAGATACAAAACAGTAATACAAAACTGACAAAAATCGCTCCTGGGAATGTCACTTCATGCTAAAAACAGCGCTTTGTGCCAGGGCCAGAGATGCAGTGAGAGGATATTCTGGGTGCCAATACCTGTGACTGAAGGTGGTGAGGCCCATGGTGGCAGACACAAATGCTATGGCCCAGGGGAAGGTGGTGTTGCCACATAGAAGAAGGGTAAACATACTGGACACACCCATGGAGAAGAACTAACAGAAACATGAACACAAAACTAAATCAAAACCCCGGAATTCGTTATGTGAAACAGTAAAGAAAAAGAGAGAATGCTCATATTGGGTGTTCGTGGAAGAGAAAATTTACACAATGAGCCGTGACAGGCAACGTGAACACAGAATAACAAGGCAGGTGTCAAATACTGTACCTGCATCAACTTTCTCACTGAGGCTGTATCAAAGCCTGGAACGATCAGGAGAGAGATGAGGCAGTTAAATACAGTTATCAATAATAAACTACAGTTCTAACTCATTCGGATATCAGTTGCTGTACCTTGGCTGATGAGGTGGTCGGACAGGCAGCCACTGAGGAGGGATGAGGGTATGGCCACCAACCAGGGAATGACATTGAACACCCAACCCTAGAGGGATAAAGCATTGTCTGCATGTGAATGAACTTGGGCAGGACCAGTAGAGAAACCCGAGCATCATGCTCTGTTATTCACTTAGGTCTATTTCATCATTACTTATCGTCTAGTACCTCCAGCAGGTCACGTTTTTTCGGCACAACCTATGGACAGTTGGGTTTTACAGAAGCTGTGTCTCTTCGTGCTACCATCAGATCACTAATGTCGTTTTTGAGCACAGAAATAACAACACTCCCATCAGGCTATTTGTTTGGGATTTAGCACTAATTTGCACAACCTGAGGTGGTGCACATGGTTAATGTTACAGATGTATAGTATTAGCATGTTAGCCCTTTTGTTAGCATTACAGCACACCCATTGGTTCAAAGCGGTATTGTGCCTGTGTACTTGCAAAGAAAGAGAAATGTCATAGGTTTTGTTTTTTTTGTTTTTTTTTTTAATCCTCATAGCTCCTGTAATATTAGTGTCAAGTATGTGATCTGGAGGAAGATGAAAATGTGGTGTGTTTACCTTCGCATCAGGGAAAGTGTCTCTGAAAAACGTTGGCAGCCACGATAAAAGCGTGAAGAAGGTGCTCGCTGTGCAAAGATGTGTAACGATCACAGCACTGGTCAGGGAACGACGGGAGACAAACAGTCAGGAGAGGAGTACCACTGGGTGTCCATTCACTAAAACAATGTCCCGTTTGTTTGAGTGCTGTTTTATTGACTTTGTTTTGTACAGCTTGGTTGACATCTGCCGTTTTCGTTTCTGAATCTAATCTGTGTTAAGGAAAGCAGCATGCGGTTGAAAGAGATTGGAAGAGAAGCCATCAAACTACCTCCTGATCTTTTGCTCTCAGGATGGACCAGACCCATGAAAGAAAACCACAGAGGTTCTTCCTGTCACTGAACATGGAACACATCAGCTGCATTAATGTTGCGCAAATATCTAAGCCATAGGGAGAGACTGAGGGGGGCGTGACAGAAAGGGTAAATATAAAATCTGTCTATAGGAAGTGCAGTCATACAGACACCTCATACAGCCATAAATTATGGTCTGTAAAGCCTGAGGCTATACATTTCTACTGTCTTCCTCCAAAATGAGCCCTCTTATTTGTTAACTTTCGAAAACAGCCGCTAACTCGTATTTTAACAGTTGGGAAACACAGGCAGTAAACAGACATTTCAGACTCTCGTGTGTAGCTCAAACATCAAGCTGTGTATATAAAAATATGCCAACAAACAGCCGTCTATATGAAAGAAGGAACTGCACAGAGCGCACATGCACACAGGGGCTTCCTCATGCACTCACACTTATGCACACATTTGTTTTTTTTTTCGTTATCTCACCAGACTGCAGGTTGTTTGAAGAGCCGTAACCAATGTCTTTTGGACAGTTTGGATTGGGGCCCACCACTCCCCAGGGACTCTAGGGTGATGATAGGTCCTGCAAAAACAGATGAATGCAGGCACGTGGGCATTCAAGAGGACACTGACAGCCATTATACAAATAAGCAGCTAAAAGATATGAGCATGCTGTGACACAGCAGTTACTGTAGACACAGTCAAAGCCTCCCTTGCCTTCTCCTTTGAGTAGATACTTCCACATGCAGTAGGACCACAGGACTGAGAGGAGACCAGACACATAGAAAACACTTTCCCAGCCATACAGGTCCAACATGAGGGAGCCAGCCCCTCCAATTACCAGAGTGCTGAAAGAAAAAGGTCACAACAAGACATGCGATATCACGCGCACACATCCAAGCACATCCTGTTAACAAGGATTTCAGCATAGGGCAGAGCTTGATGAGACATGTACCTGGCATGCCATGAAGTGTGGATACAGACATAACACTAGCATTTCTAAACAGCATTAGAAGTTATTATGGGATCAAATTGACACAGCTTCGAAATGAACTCCTCCTCTTTGTCCGTCAAAACAGTGATCTTCTAACTGAGAAACGCTTCCAAGTCTCATAATTTCTTATTTCACAATGCCTGACTCACCCCAGGTAGGAGCCACTACCCACAGTGCTCATGAGGAAACCTCTCTCGCTTTCTACCACTTTTTGAGAGCAGAGACTTGCCAGAGAGGGGTAATGAACTCCTACAATCAAGACAGAAAATACAATCAGTAAATGTCTCATAAAGAATGAATGGGGCTGTAAGAGAAGAGCATCGTAACCACCTCATCACATAAAAGCAAACATAGAGTTTTCTGAGGACAGGGAATGTCGCGATTAATTACTGGGAGTTGAATTATTTGCAATCCAGAAATAACAGCAGAATTAAGTAAGAGCGTGCCTCCAAAAATAAAGACGACAAAGACACTACCTATCACCCCACACAGAGAAAAAAATTCCTCTATGTACTTGAGCAAGACAAACAAAGGCAGTGTTGATAATGTAATTTATACTGTCGCTATCAGATGTCGGTAAATATGCCTTTGAATTGCAAACAGAAATGGTAGACAGATAGATAAAATGTTAATTTAAAAGCAGAGGTGCTGTGGTGCTGCGTAAAAACTAAGATACAGATCAAATTGAGCACAATCTTCAATACCCTGATGAGATCTAACACAAAAGTAAAAATATTGTAACTTTTCAATTTTAATTTGCAATATTTTCTGTGAATGCAAGCATCACGGTAGTTTTAGTTCTAACAGGGCTTTCCAAGAAACTGGTCTCATCTATAAAATGGCTAATCTTTAAAGACGAAAAAAAAAAAAAGTACTTTACTGACCAGATTTTGAATGTGTCTGTTCGCTGCCTGTGTGTCAGTACCCACCACAGATAGTAAGCTGGATGGTAAGTTCATAGGATATGACACTATTTCAAAACACTGTTGCAAAAAGTTGTCCGGATCCATTTAAGCCGCCGAGAAGCACACAATAAGACCCATGGAAATACTTTTTACTTTGGTCAAACGTTTGGTTGTTTATTCAGCAAACACTTGAAGAAAAAGGGCGCAGACCAAATTTGTGAACACAGCAAGTTGTGTTTGCTTCTCACAATGTGGTTGATGTGGATACACCGCCCATCTCACCTTGCAACAGGCCCATGAGGAAGCGGGCCAGCGTCATGGAGAAGATAGGCTGGGAGCAGAGATGGGCGAGGACGGGGGTGAAGGCCGTCATCGACCCCCAGGCTGCTGCAGACAGCAGCAGGACCTTCTCACCTCCCACCCTGTCAGCACAGGATACAAACAGTCGGCACTGGATTAAACACACATCTAACACTAGTGAAAATGCATAAGCAACATCTGTTCATAGCACAGTGATGTAAGGCAGATTTTTGTTCACATTTAGGCCGTCGCCATCTTCACCAGTAATAGTCTCATGCTGATAACACTTTATGGGCTGGAAATGAAAACAGTTGCTAAATGGGCACGACTTCCTCTTTTCAACATCCATCGCTTGACAAAAGAGAATTCAGAGCCCCGTTGAAAAAAGAAAAAGAAAAACTTTTCTCACCTGTCACTGACGTAGCCGCCGAGCACTTGGGTGAAGCAGTAGCCCCAGAAAAAGCTTCCCAGGACCATACCAGACTCCCTCTTGGTCCAGCTGAACTGCTCGGCCATGCTGACGGCGCAGATGGGCATTGCCACACGGGCACAGTAGAGGAGGCATGTTCCAAGGAGTAGCACCACTGTCCAAACCCTCGCCACTGGCCTGCACGGGAGCAGAATGTACTGTGACCTTTGGTTGACATTTGGTGTCAAACATTGTGTAAAAAAACAAACAAACAAACAAACAAACAAACAAAAATGCTGATGGGGGGGTGTCGCTTATGAAACCAGGGAAGGAAATGACTTTGCTCAATTTATGTGTCCACCAACAAATAAAGGTGACAGTTTTATAGATGGGACTAAGTGCAACGTGCTCACAATGACACATTATATGACAATGCATTTTCATAAAGTCAGTGTAACTTCATTACTTCTTTTTAAAGCTTGTGGCCCATGTCGCGACAACAATTACATCTTGGCAGCACTGACACTTTGAATCATATACGTGGTGCGATACGTGTCATTGGACGGCCAGCTTCGGGGGCATTTACACCTCTGAACCTGCCCTGACGCAGGACCTTTAGGGTTACAGGGGAAGCTACCGAGCCTCCTCGGGGAGACTTGTTTGGCTGTTGTGCCGCAAAAAACGTGTAAACACTGCCAGCGCCGTGTTGTGTTGCGTTGCGTTGCGTTGCCTCACCTGGACCAGTTGGTGTTGTGTTCAGGCCACTTCTTGTGACACCCATGGGCTCCGATCTTGTCAGACGGATGGCTCTCCTTGTGACAGACCAAATCTGGACCATAGTTCTTGCCATATTTTTGAATAACTGCCATTCAACGCGAAGTCACGGCAGCCTCCTTCTAAACCTCTTCTACTTTCAATCGCCCTCCTCCTCTCTCTGCCTCTTCTTCTGTCCTCCCCCCTCCGGTCGGCCGCTCAGTGGCGAAAGTAGACGGATGGAAATATCCGAGCCTCCTCATAAAGTGTTTGTGCGATCATAGGATAGATTTTCGTCGTTTGCATCCATAACCGGGCGGGCTGGACGGACTGGAACGGCAGGCGGCGGATCGCGGAACTGGAGCGTGTTGTTCCTGATGCCCGAGCGGCCGAGATCCACGTGTCAGTTTTTCTCCCCAGCAGCCGCGCAGTTCCCCCTCCGATCGGCAGGGCTCATCAGGAAGTCCTTCGGTCTTTTTCTAACCCTCCTCCTCCTCCTGCTGCCTAGTCAGCCGTTTCAGCCATTACAGTATCACACATCCGTCCAGGCTCCATCCAGCCTGACCGTGACGGTGCAGTACCGGGATGGGAGCCTGGCCCTGCCCGGTGCCGGTCCTGCCTTCGCCCGGACGTGCAAGACGTGACGGTGGCCGGGCTGCGGCTCCTCTAACGGCAGAGGATGGGGATAGGAAGGCTGCTGTTATGTAACACAACTTTTAGCAGCAGCTCCGTCAGTGAGTGTGAGCCGAAGAGCCCAAATCTGTCAGTTAAAGTTTAACCCTTCGGGTTTACTCCCATTTGGACTGTCCCGGGTCAGACCAATTAAGAGGAAACGCCATTTTATTTCATATAACGTACACAATTACATTGTATCTTGTCACCCTAACCCCTGATCTAAGACTATTCCAACCTTTTTGTATTATTCACTTGGTGGGCTGGATAAATATGTGAACTCCAAAGTCAGTTATTACAACTTCAGCCTAATCAGTGAAATCACTGCCAGTTGTTTGCAACCTTTGCAGCCAGGATCACCTTCAGACTTCATCAAACTGTGTACCGTTGATCACAAATTATCAGTATGATCATCGTCCTCCACATAAAATGAATGTAGCATAAATAGGATAAAACAGTCAGACTCAATTGACTGTTAGTCCAGTTTATAAGGTTTAAAGTAAAATTGATAAATAAAAAAGGGTGCAAAAAAAATAAATAAATAAAAATAAAAATGAAGAGAACATCATGCTAGAAGACACCCAAAGTGCAGCCAAGTATGGCTGGGCCAGAGGTATTATACCACAAATGGATATATCAGTTTAATTTATACAGTCAACATAAGGAGCTTCTGGAGCTTAAAAATAAAATTATATTCTTATGTTCTGCAGGTTCTGGTGCTCGATATTTGGAAGGCGATATGATCAATGACTGGGCTGATCACCTCATGGGCATCATGCAGAGAAACACACAGAACAGAAACAGAAGTTCAAAGAAAATGTGAAACAAGGTGAGCCTGGACATTTCTCCGCTCAGGAGTGTTGTTGCTGAAGCACAAACCCCCGGGAAACAAATATTTGTTGTTTTTACTTCAACTGCTCTGTAGTGTAGAAGATTTCAACTTGTGGGTGACACTTCCACACTTAAACCCGATACAGTTCGTGCAACATGCTCACAACAGGTGAGAGCCACAAACAAAACTGATGTAAGTCAGTCTGGAGCTCCTGTGTATCACCATATGCATAATTTGAGCCCTCAATTATTTATTTATTTAATTTGATTTTTGATTTTTCAAACATTTATTTATTTATTTTTTTTTTTTTTTGGTAAAAGGGAAGGCGTTCCCGATAGCTAGAATATCAAATATCTGTCAGATATGAGTCAATGAATACAACTGAGACAAATACAAACAGCTGCAACATTTTGCTCCATAGTTAACACCTATATTAATGTAAGTTTAATTTTGATATTCGGTTTCAGTTTTTGGCTGCCCATTCGCAGTTGCAGGTGAGACTGTGGGGGCAGATGTGGCTGGGGCATTAGGGGCCACAGTTTGCAGTCGCTCCTTCTTGGCATTGACACGCGTAATAAAGAGAAAACACAAGATGGTTCTGTATGAATAAAACACAATTTAAGACACAAAAGTAAATCAGTATAGTACATAATTTGCAAAGGAAAATGTTATCTTTTTACATGAGCTGGAGCTTCCTTTGTCTCCAACTTCCATATTGTTTTTTTGTGTTTTTAAAATAAACAAACGCCTGCTTACATGTAAAATTAGCATAATCAACAGTTTCACAGAGATATGTACCATATGCATTATATGAACCGGATGGAAAGGTGTTCCCTACACCTAGAATATCTACTATCGGTTGTATACTGTTGTATCTTAGACAAGTTCAGAGTGGGCATGAATGAATGAATGAATGAATGAATGAAGAAGTCTCTATTCAGTTCATATCGCACAGCACAGAAAAACAAGCAGACAGTTCATGCAACTTATGATGATGAGACAATATTGTGGCAATGTGAAAAGGAAATGTTTGTGGCTGCAAGTAAATACTTTACAAACAGTTCTATAAAATTCCATTATGTATCTATAGATATAGTATTAATCCTATGAAGATACTGATGTAGTGGTCTGAAGGATATTGAATCATGTTGCCAATTACGTTTTTGTAAATATTCTGAGTTTTACCTGAAGCTAGACTCAGTAGTGAAGTTTGTTTGAGTGATTGTTGCAGTGACAGGTTCCTTTACCAAACATTTTACATTTAATGTTCTTATAAAATATAATGCAATAGTATGTGAAATGCTTTAGAGTAGTTATAGCTGAACCAGCTTTAATAGTAAAATATGAACTGTGCATTTTTCATCTCTTATACAAAACAAATGGGCCCCATGATAAGTTCCAACTTATGACTTTCCTCAGTTTCATTACCATTTTTTTATTTCGTTTATTCAAATTAGAAATCTGCATTGTGTTTCAATTAGGTACATTTTAGAGTCCAAAGTCAGAGTCACAGCGAAACTAAGACCCCCAAATTCAGATCAGCCCATCCTCCAAAAGAATATGTGTGTGTGTGTGTGTGTGTAACCTTATCCTTTAAAATTATAACTTGACCTTTGCCCACCAAAATCAGGGCAGTCCAAGTGAATTTTTGTGCCAAACCCGAATAAAATTCCTTGAAAACAGTCTTGAGGAGTCACACTCCGGACACCATTTGCCAGCAATTAATAACCACACCAACCTCTAAAGTCCTTTATGACTTGGCCCGTTTAAAAATTCACTTTTATTGCAAAATAATATACCAGCAAAAAAAGCACATCAAATTTTGCAAAAGAGCTACTTATTTCATACTTGTAAATAATCCATCTGTAAAAGTATGTCCATGTCTGTAGACATAGATTTATCCATTCACATCCTTTTATATCATCTATGATATTTTAAAACAATATGGACCTGCGGCTGCCTTTAAGCTTGCACAGTCAACTGCTGCAAAGTCTACGGCCCTCCAGGAATCCTACCTTGTCCTTACTGTTGCTACTGTGAAAGTTGAAAGGTTATACTCTTCTTTATTATAGTTGAATCTATCTGAAATGTTTTCATCATTGATGTAATATGATTCCAAAGATGAAAGTTAACTTTCCAGGTTACAGTATTTTAAGATATTGTCTCATTTTGGCTGTTGCCGTCAAAGAATATTGGCTAAGTGGCTACTAGCTGAAAGGTGTTTGTCTTGTGTGGAAAGGTATGTCCATTTGAGGCAGTGCACACTCAGCCAACCATTTTCCCTGAACATTAAACCCCCCTTTGAGTGGTCACACAGAAAGTGACAGCCTAATTTAGGCTTTATTCACATCCTCCTATGCCAACAACTTTCCCTGCCAGCCGACAGAAAAACTAGTGTAATGGAAAATAATAATTTTACATAAACAAATGTAAATTATAATACCAAGTAAAATAATGGCATGGTGCAATAATATGCATGTTATTTTAGTATGAGAGGTCGTTTTATGATGCCATCAATCCAGTTTGCACATTCTACTTTACTTAAGTATCAAAAAGCAACCCTTACAAAAAGAAAAGGTTGTACTCTACATGAGTCAGTTGTTTGGGTATAAATAGATAAAGGAAATGTGTCCATTGTAATAATGCTGTGTTATGTTTTCACTGGGGGGGTCCTTATTTTGGGTCTTCAATGGTTCCTTTGCTAAGGTCTGTCATTTTGGGGTACTTCACTTTCTTTTGGTCAAGTTCATTTTGAGCCCACAGCAGTAGTTTCAGGAGCTTGGCCAGCTTGGGTGTTGACTCTCTGTTTTCATAGTCTAGTACACACTGATTCACCTCACTCCACACCTGAAAGACAGAGGTACAGAGATGTTATTGCTGTTGATATTTGTGGTGCACTTAGAAGAGACTGTTTGAAGCTAGAATTACCTCTGGGTCACAAACAGTGTCCTCTACAATTCCCATGTTTCAACACAGAAATATGTTTCCTTTATTCATTCATTCACTATTACGTTGACAGGGAAGGATGCAATAGGCACAGAGAGTTGTATAACAATTTTCAAGTGCAATGTGTTAGAGCATTTGTAGCTACTGCTACTTTCCAACAATCAACAAAACAACAATCTTTAAACACACATAAAACACTAACCCTTCTTCTTTCAAATCTTCAAATGTATCAATCTGCCAAACATTTAAGCAGTCAAAATTAGAAATAAATGAATAAATAAAACTATAAAAAAAACAACAACAAATATGTATGAACGTAACTTTTAAAATAACATTAATAACCTGTACCTTTTGTCTCTGCATCATATTAAGCAGATCTCCAAAAGGTGACTCCTCAGGGTTGTCGAATGCCAGCAGGGCCAGAGTCCTCTCCATCTCAGTCAGACATTCACGGCTCTCCTCTCCCTGCTCTGCTAACTGAGACTGGGCAAATTCCAGGGCAGCTTCGGTTTCCCTCAAACGAATCAGCTCTATCAGGTGTTGTTGCTTTAAGCACACACACAAAAGTAATTAGCTATGCAGTACAAATGTCCCTGCCAAAAGTACAGAGCCAAAGTGTCTGGATCGTCTTACTTTACCTGTAGGTGAAAATAAAGGTAACGGTTGGTATCCAGCAGTTCTGGGTGCAGACTGTTAATCAGTGCAATGGCATCCTGGATCTGTCCCTTTAGGATCATCTCTCTGATTTTAATTCTCTCATCTAGGGAATCCAAATCTACACTGGGCTCTATTCCGGACTCCATTCTAAACTTCTCCGCTGCCTCCTTGAAGCCCTCTACAGAAGAGAAACCGCGATAATGAAATCCACATTCAAACACCACGCACAGCTCATCTCAAACGTTACTGAAAACAACAACAACAAAAAAGATTCCTCACCTGTCACCAAGTAATTCATGATGAGCCTGTTCATATCAGCTCTCTGAATGTGGACATTGTTGAGTTTATCCATCCACTCCTCCCTTGTTATATCCTCCGGCTTCTCAGCATAACTCATTTTGACAATATCCTAAAGAAGTACAGAATGGTTATCTTAGCAGCTAACAGATGGACATTTTAAACGCACGGCAGGAACAATTATAAAATATTCGATGTTTTGCAATTATTTATTCAGTTTGACAGCAACACGGCACCGGAAATCCTAAATCACAACATTCGGGGCCTTCGATGAAAAACACAACATTGAAGCCTGAATTTCGTCAATACGAATGAAAACAAAGACAACTTCCGCCTTTCACTGTAGTTATATCGAACACGCAGGTCCGGGATGAGTGCTGCCATGTGTTATTGTCTTACACTGGGATGAATCCACAATGCCATGCAAATAAAATGGTTACTTTATTCACAATACCTGAACACTTTGTCGCTACTTCCCAGCAGTAGCTAGCTAGCGGAGGGGAGACGCTTCTGCTTCTTCTTCGCCTGTTTCCGGGACCGTAAACTACACGCTACCAAAGCACTACTGCTCCCCACAGTACATTTAAACAACTATAAAACCACTGTAATCGTGTGTAGTTTTAAGATTTCAGCTTTGTTTGGGTTTTTTTCCTTTTCACGAATATCCATTTTATTAAAATCTATTTCATTTTACCTGATTTTTTAGGTGTTGTAATTGTGGTGTACGACATTGACTTTGTCATTGTTACATCTTCTATATATGAAAAATAAATTTGCTTGAAAAATAACAAAACTTAATAATAAATAAAATAGCATTGTATTACAATATGAATTTGATACGATAAATGAGATTGAAGAAAAAAGTATAAACAAACAAGCCCCACCCCCGCGGTTGCCCTGTTTACTGTTTCTATGGTAACTATGGAGTTTAAGTCTCAGGTGGCAACTGAAAGCGACTGTTAATTAGCTAAGTAAAACGAGCAAATATCGAATGAACAAACAGGTAAAATGACAGCTAACCCCGTTATTATTCAGCGCAGTCAACTTTTAGGATTGTTTATGCTTAATTACCGCTGTTAGATTTTTATTAGTTAGCTCAAATGTTACAAACTGCATATTATCCGTAGCATTAAACTTAGCCTTCAACAGCTAACCTTGATAGCTTTCAACACTTACTTAACCTAAAACTTTTTCTTTGTCCTCTTCTTTCAAGTGGCCTTTTGCCAAAGATGGCGACCTCCGAGGGAGTTTTCAAACCCACATCACTTTTTCCAGTCCTCCCCCCCATTGAGGGCACAGATCAGCAGCACCAGCTGCAGATCGCAGCAGCCAAGGAGCAGATAACAGAGAGACTGTCAGCCCACAGGAAGCTGCTGAGACACAGGAGGAGAAGAGTGCAACAAGACAAACTCCGTTTGATGTTGTATGGATAACTGTCTATATCTCACTGATAGTCAGAACTATAGCAGGATTATCCAGTTCATTAAGATAATCCCTCAAGATAGTACTCATGGGCTTCCTGCTGTATAACACTTTGTTGCCTCCATTTTTACAGGACGTCAAGAGCAATGGAAACTTTCAGGCAGAGCAAAGAAAGGGGAGCAGAGCACAACCAGTCACAAGAGCCACAGTTCCCACCCTCAGTATGGCAGTAATCCAAATTCTTATATACATCTTATGAGTGTCAATTTAAATCCAAAAAGATTTTAATGTGGTATATTTCAATATTTGCCTTTATAGATGCTTAGTGAAGAGCGGAAACGTAGGGTGAGTTTAATTTGTGGTTTTAAATTTGACCTGGGAAGAGCCTAAACCACGTATTATGTATGGAGCTCTCTTAGTTTGTTTTGGCTCCATTTGCAGATGAACTATATGTTTTTGAGGCAATGTGTGGAGAGCCGCCCATTTACTCCACTTCAGCAGCAATGGCTGGACTCCATTGTTTCCCGAGTCCCAACCAAATTTAAAGAGAGCCCGGAGGCAAATATACTGCTACATGAACTGTGCATGGAAGTCAGCGATGGCTACCGCAGTGTTATTGTCAAGCACACAGGTATTGCAAGTTATTTGTGTACGTATAGGCCTTTCTATTCGTATGGCACACATTTTCAGCATGTCTCAGTATGCCGTATTTACACCCTTTAGTGGACTCAGTACTAAGGAATCCACAGATAGAGGGACTTCTCTCAGAAAAACAGTCTACTGTCCAAACCAAGTGAGTGTTTGGAGCACATAAATGCCTAAAAGACAGCAACCAAATAGTAGTTGATCTATTTTTAATGCCCTTGTGTAAACTGCATTACTTTCACAGAATTCTTGATTTCTCCCAGCCTTGGCATAATAACTTTATTAGAAGCCGCGAGATGATAAAAACAAATTTGCACATTCTTCATCCTGCAATGAGAACTGTCTTGGATATTAGCCACATGGCATTTTCTCCATTGGTCCTGGTCGATCTATCAGGATGCAGGTAAAAATAACAAAAAACTTATGGAAGCAACATGATATTTTTTTAAAATCAGCGTATAACTAAGATTGTTCTATTTTCTTTTTCATTTCATTTTTGCTTTTCTTGGTTCAGAGCCTCAGGACCTGTGGATTGTAAGAGTTTAGAGAATAAAATGACTGTAGAGTGTAAGAGGACAGAAGATCGTATCATGAATAACTGGTTTCCCAAAGTCATCCACTTACTAACTAGTAAAGAAACTCTGAATGTAATTAAAGAGGAGAAATTGGACTCCTTCTATGACTGTGCATCCACACTCATCTCCAACCAGGTGAGATAATGATATTAGACTTAAGAAGTGTTACTTCAATGGATAATTTGTATGGCTGGTCCTTGATTAAATATGTATACTCAGACAAGCTTTTGTGAATTCCTAGTTGAAATCCATGCTTCAGACAAGTGTAGAGGAGTTCGTCAGTCTGTTTGAGCCAAGCAATCACCACCGCCTTCCCATCTTCCGTATGGCGCTTACATTTGATGATGAGAAGATGGAAATTTACCCCACCATACTAGATTTGGAAGCCTCTGTTTCTGAGATTCTCAACACAATCACAAAAACACTGCAGGTAAAGTTGTGTGTGTAATTCCACATAAAGGAAATTGTTACTTTATTTTGGGCATTGTTCTTGTTTAATTTCCATTTTAGCTTGTATTTCTATTTATTATTTAATTGCTTCACAGAAGGTACAGACAGTCCAGTCATGGTTGGCACAAACCACATCTTCATTTGTGGATGCTAAGGTGGCTGATCACATCCTTGCTTGGGCTCAGGCCACTTTAAAGACAGCTGTCTGCAGGAATCTAGAGGAACCTGACAAGCATTTCCAGAATTATGGTGATATTCCATAATGAACTAATTTCCTAAAGTTAGGGCAGGGTCCTTAATTCACTTCACTCCTGTTTTTGCTTTATTTTGCAGTTGTCAGATTTGACTGGCTAGTCAATGGAACCGCTCAGACTGAAGTGGAGATGTTCATGGAAGAAGAGCACTGTTTTAATGAGTATGTTAAGGTAAGAAATAATAACATTAAATTTCTACTTAAGTCATCCACTTATACCTACCTTGTTAACCAGTTTCCCCGAATGACTGCCATTGTGTAACATTGCTGCTTTTTAAAGAAAGTGGAGGAGTTTCATGCTCTGTCAAAGGAAATTATCAGCCTCCCAGCGAAAGCCCACTTCACAATGGTCCATCTGGACTGTGAAGAGCTGAAACAAGGGCTGTCCAGCAAAGCCAAAACCTATGCAGAAATAGTTCTGAAGAAAATGATCAACAGCCATCGAGAAAAAAATCTTCAGTGAGTGACTTCTTGTTATGATCGTGAACAAAACTGCATGTCTGTTTTTTAAACATTCACAATTTGATGTATGCCAATTACTTTTTGTGTCTGTTCAAAGGATTTGCTCTGAATTTGAAACCATCAGAGAGAAAGCTCTGAGAGTTCCAGAGACTACAGAGGACATGACTCAGATGGTTGAATACATAAATGTCATCAAGACAAAGGGTATTAAGGAACTGAATGAAAAAATTCTGGTATGCAGACGAAGGATTAGTTGTATAACTATACACACAGTATCAGTTAGGTTGTACCGAATGTACCAAACATCACTCTCTAGCACATTGTGTTTTAACAGGAAGTCTTCTGCAGACTGGTCTACCTCTTAGAAGTCCACACACTCGAGCCAGAGGATCTGGAGCTTAATTCGACTGTTTTTCTCTGGCCAAAAAACATCCTCCATGTCTTCGAACTCAATGAACAGGTAACGGTCTTATTTGTGCCTATAGCAATATATCAAAAATGTTTTTATGGTTGACCTGACTTTTTGCCATTTACTAGGTGATGCAGACAGCTAAGCAGAGGGGCGAACAGGAGCTGCTGGCTAAAAGAGAAAGATTAATGATACATTTAGAGAAGTTGGGGCGCAGAAGTGAGCAGTTCCCATATTGTTCTGAGCTGGATATGATGCAGCAGGTATAGTGTCATGGACTTGTACAGATAAATTTAAAAGGGTAGTTTAACACTTTTGGAGGCATATAAGTGTGCTTTCATAATGTCATCCTATTACTATTAATGAAGTAAACCTGAAATTAATAGTAGGCATCTATCCGTAATTAAATATTCCTTTCGGTTCTTATAATATATAATATATAAACAATATAATGGATCAGAATTTTAGAAAGCATTTATCATGCCTGAATAACAAGGCTGCACTCTCTTGTTTGGTACTAAATAGCTACAGATCTGGGTCTTTATAAACATAACATAAACATTTTTAAAAATAATTGTAGTAGAAGGCTGTATGTATCTGCATAAACCTAAGAGAATTTAATATTTGGTATGCTTGTATTTTGGAATAGAAAACCAGTAACTTATAACATTTGGGATGATGTAGATATCATTGTCTCATTATCATTTTTGTGTAGTATGTCACAGATATCAGAACGGTTCAGAAATTTCTCCAGGATGCAAAGGAAACAATTGACTTCATTAATAAAGAAGAGACCTTCTACAAATGGGAGCAAACATCTTACCCAGAACTTGAAGTCATCAGAGAGAATATTGAACCGTACCAGAAGTTGTTTGGACTTGTGCTGAAATGGCAGCGCACAGAGAACAGGTCTAACATCAGTTTGATGCATGCTCTGTTGTAATGTCAAAATATATTCCCTCATAACCTTTTATCCACTTCATATATAGATGGATGGATGGTTCCTTCCAAGACCTAGATGGTGAGAACATGGAGGTAAAAGTGGATGAGTTCTTTAGGGAGATCATCAAGATGCTGAAGTTTTTCCAACAGAAACAGAATAAGGCTGAGCGAGAGATGGTGAAGATTGCTGGGAAGCCAAGGGAACGATCCAGTGAAGATGATTCAATAAAAAAAGGGAACCCCACTATACTTGTGTGTTCAACTGTAATGGAGCAGATCAAAGAGTTCAAGGTATTTTAACTGCTATTTCTAAGGGGCTCTAACTTGAAGAAAGTGAAGTTTTGTGCACTGATGCTAAAAAATCTTGTGGAATGTGCTTGTGTCAACAGGACCATATCCCTATAGTGACCATTTTATGTAATCCAGGCATCAGAACACGCCACTGGGACCAAATGTCAAAGATTGTGGGTTATGACCTTACTCCTGACTCTGGTACTACACTGAGAAAAGTTCTCAAACAAAACCTGGATCCTTACCTGGACGAGTTTGAGTCTATCAGTGCTGCTGCTAGTAAAGTGAGAAATCTTTTTTTTTTTTTTTTTTTCATTTGATAAAAACCCTAACCTATATTTTAAACAAACTATATTCTTTGTGATCCCACAGGAGTTTTCCTTGGAGAAGGCAATGAAATCCATGTTGCATATTTGGGACACCATTTCTTTCCACCACCAACCTTACAGGGAGACAGGAGTGTCTATCCTGTCTGCCTTGGATGAAATTCAGACAATGCTAGATGACCAGATTGTGAAGACTCAGACTATGAGGGGGTCACCATTTATAAAACCTTTTGAAAATGAGATCAAGGTTAGCTTTAAGTTCTGCTCTCACCTCAGCATGCATTAGTCGATAAATGTGTAAATTGTATCAGAACTGCTGGTGTATTTTTAATCCAGTTGTGCAGCGATTTAACTGGTTGTTTTTTGGCATCAGTTATGGGAGGAACGTCTGCTTCTTATTCAAGAAACCATAGATGAGTGGCTGAAGGTGCAAGCTCAGTGGCTCTACTTGGAGCCCATCTTCTCATCTCAGGATATTATGCAGCAGATTCCAGAGGAGGGACGACTTTTCCAAACTGTTGACAAAAACTGGAGGGAGGTCATGAGTCACTGTGTTAAGGACCCCAAGGTACCTGTCAAAGATGCTTTTAATGATCATAAAAAAATGTATATGAATTATGCACATGTGAAATAATACAATTTGTAACTGTAGATTCTGCCAGCAACGTCACTGCCTGGTTTGCTAGGAAAACTTAAAGACTCCAACAGCCTCCTGGATAGCATCATGAAAGGACTGAATGCATACCTGGAGAAGAAACGTCTTTTTTTTCCACGGTAAGCAAGATTTTCAAGTGTCTTTTGTTCAAGTCTTTAATTACAGTCACAGATTTCAACACTTGCTATTAATGCCTCTTCAAGGTTCTTCTTTCTGTCCAATGATGAAATGTTGGAAATTCTGTCTGAGACTAAGGACCCTTTGCGAGTGCAGCCTCATCTGAAAAAATGCTTTGAGGGCATTTCCAAATTGGACTTTCTACCCAATCTGGATATCTCTGTAAGGCACATATCAGTATTGCTACATGATGCTATGATCGATGATCTTTAATAAATTTGACACTGTTAATACCCAGGCCATGTATAGCAGTGAGGGGGAGCGTGTTAAACTAATCCAGCACATCTCCACATCTGAAGCCAAAGGAGCTGTGGAGAAGTGGTTGGTGCAGGTTGAGGATGTGATGCTTCGTAGTGTCAGAGACGTAGTGGCCCAGTCCAGGGTGGTAAGATATCTTTTCCCAATAACTTCCATACATGTAAATATGAACAGGTGACAGCTTAGTAAGTGGTTGAGTGTGATTATGTTAAAAGGCATATGCTGACACTGCACGAAGCCAGTGGGTCAAGGACTGGCCTGGCCAGGTGGTACTTTGCACCTCACAGATCTTCTGGACCTTGGAGGTGCATGAAGCCATCAGAGCGGGGACTGATGTAAGTTTTTATACTGTATTTCCTGTATGGTTTTTTTCTTCCTCTCTTTTTTCATTATGTAGAGGTACAAATCAGTATGTTTTATTGATTGTTGTCTGAAGGGTTTAAAGAAGTATTATCAGCATCAACAGAGTCAGCTGAATGACATTGTGGAGTTGGTGAGAGGAAAACTGCCAAAACAAACGCGGATCACTTTGGGAGCGCTAGTAACAATTGATGTTCATGCCAGAGATGTGGTTATGGATCTTATTGAAAAAGGTACAAACATCACAAAGTATATAGTTAATAGCTCTAACAGAGCTTTGCTTCAGCACCCACAATGGCGCCCTGAAGAAAGATGCTGAAAAAAACAATTCTGTCCATTTTATACAGGCGTATCAAATGATACAGACTTCCAGTGGCTGGCCCAACTGCGTTATTACTGGAGCAACGATAATGTACGTGTTCGAATAATCAACTGTGATGTTAAATACGCCTACGAGTATTTGGGGAACTCACCACGTCTGGTCATCACTCCCCTGACTGACAGATGTTACCGAACCCTGGTAAAAAAATATATGACAAATAACCAACTTAAAAATGACGCATGCCACTTTCTATTTGTTGAGGACTGCTGAGTGATCAGATGTTTTAGCATTCAGTTTTAGAGTGCTCTCTTTGCGTTAGATTGGAGCCTTTTACCTGAATTTGGGTGGGGCCCCTGAGGGTCCTGCTGGAACAGGAAAGACTGAAACGACCAAAGACCTAGCCAAAGCTCTGGCTGTGCAGTGTGTGGTCTTCAACTGCTCCGATGGACTGGATTACATCGCTATGGGCAAAGTAACACAAGCAGGAAATTTCCAAATTGTATATTTCATTACTAATACAATATACATGATTTTTTACCAAGCATCTCTCATTTCTCAAAGTTTTTTAAAGGTCTAGCATCATCTGGTGCATGGGCGTGCTTTGATGAGTTTAATCGCATTGAGCTGGAGGTGCTGTCTGTAGTGGCCCAGCAGGTGCTCTGCATCCAGAGGGCCATTGAGCAGAAGCTTGAGTACTTTGACTTTGAAGGGACTATGCTCAAACTTAATCCCAACTGCTTTGTGTCCATAACAATGAACCCTGGCTATGCAGGACGCTCTGAACTTCCGGACAACCTCAAGGTGTTTTACAAGTGACATATTTTATCAGAAATTGTGGGTTTGCATTGTCAGTTATTAATACATTAGCTCTTCTATATTCTAATACTGTTGTATTATTTATGATATAAATTACCTTCTCTGATCTTTTCATTTGGCTTTCCAAATCAAATTATGCACTCAAGTGTCCTGAGGATGCTTTTGAATGCCTTGAATATAATGGAACATAAAATGTGCTGCTGTTCCATATTGGTTGGCACAGATTTTCTACCTTTTCTGTCTCTGTGCAGGTGTTGTTCCGAACAGTGGCCATGATGGTCCCCAACTACGCACTGATAGCAGAGATCTCTCTGTATTCATATGGCTTCCTGAATGCCAAACCATTGTCTGTAAAGATTGTAATGACCTACAGGCTGTGTTCCGAGCAGCTTTCATCCCAGTTTCACTATGATTACGGCATGAGGGCTGTCAAAGCTGTACTTGTGGCTGCAGGAAACCTCAAGCTCAAGTTTCCTGATGAGAATGAGGACATACTGGTATTTATACTGAATTAATTCAATTCACAACCATTTTCTGTGTCCTACTATTCAACAAAATCACTATTTCCCTTTTTTTCATGCATAACACTCCAGCTCCTGAGATCCATAAAGGATGTTAATGAGCCCAAGTTTCTCTCCCATGATATCCCATTATTCAATGGGATCACAAGTGACTTGTTCCCAGGAATCTCACTCCCTGAAGCTGACTATCAGGTTACATATGATATCGTTACTCATTCTTTTCTACAGAACCTTAGAGCAACTGTTTTTAATATTGGCCAGTATATTTTAATCTGTATTTTTTCATATGTTTGGCAGCTATTTCTAGAGGCTGCGGCAGAATGCTGTACAACTCACAACGTACAGCCAACAGAAGTCTTCTTACAAAAGATGATTCAGACATATGAGATGATGATAGTCAGGCACGGGTATGTTATTTTTCAATTTCCCCAGTTATCATATTTTTATATCCTATTAATGACATTTCCAGCTGCATTATATTTCACTTAAATGACAGATGGCTTGAGGGAAATACTTAAAACATAATATTCCATAAGGATGTTCTTTTTTTAAAATAAGGTTCATGCTGGTGGGAGAACCCTTTGCTGGAAAGACGAAGGTGCTACATGTGCTAGCTGATACACTGAATCTCATGAATGAGAGAGGGTATGGTGAAGAGGAGAAGGTCATCTTTAGGACATTGAATCCAAAGTCCATCACCATGGGACAACTGTTTGGGCAGTTTGATTTGGTGTCCCATGAGGTAGGACTATGCATTGGATATTTCTTTCTCTTTGTATCCTATATCAGGGATCCTCATCTGTCAATGTACTCTTTTTGACCTGGAACAGCATGTGACTCTTTCTTCTTCTGAGTCTTTTCACTTTTGGTTTTTCCTCAATTTAAGTGGACAGATGGAATTGTGGCCAACACATTTCGTGAATTTGCATCAGCTGAAACACCCGACCGCAAATGGGTGGTGTTTGATGGTCCTATAGATACACTGTGGATCGAGAGCATGAACACTGTGCTCGATGACAACAAAAAAGTAAATAATAAACTGTGAATCCATTTAATATTTTAGTATTTCTGTATATTAGAATTGTTGTGTGCAATGTTTTTTTTTTTGCTTTCAGATTATGACTAAGATATTGATTGCTTTACTCTGTCTTCACAGTTGTGTTTGATGAGTGGTGAGATCATCCAGATGTCCAATCAAATGAGTCTGATTTTTGAAGCAATGGATCTGTCACAGGCTTCTGTAAGTCCACTCTTTGTAGTAAAGTATAATGTTTTTTCAATTAGTTCTGGTTTCATTATCCTATGTCAAAGTTTAGATGTTGCTGGTACATTGATAAGGTTTCGCCGATTTGTCTTGAAAGGATTGAGAGGAACATTCAAATCAAATTGGGTGTCCCAATTACAAATGATTATCCCATGTAACAATTAACAATTGTCATAAATTCCAACATGTAACATTATATGTGTTGGTTAAAAATATTGTCCAATTAATAATGTAATTTTTTAAAAATAAACTATGGTTAAATATTAATCAATGTCAGCCTTCAAAAGTCAGTTCTAGCCAGGTGATAGTACCTATATTTACCACCATCATCTAATTGTATGTTATAAAAATTACCTGCTTGGTTAATTTCTCACCACAGCCTGCCACTGTCAGTCGATGTGGTATGATTTACATGGAGCCATCTCAGTTGGGCTGGGAACCCTTAGTGATTTCCTGGATGAACTCTCTTCCTGAAGTTCTGCAGAGCCAAAATAACTGCTCCTTGCTCCTGGAGCTCTTCCACTGGCTCCTGCCACCTGCCCTCATGACACTGCGTAAACACTGCAGAGTAAGTTGCTTCAGGCATGTAGCAATCTGGATGCAAATATTTGTATGTTTCTTTACATATATATATCTATATATATATAGATATATATATGCATTTTTGTATTTCTGTATGTCTGTATTTCAGATATTTCAGATATTTCATATATATCATATACATATATATATATGAAATATCTGAAATACAGACGTTTTCTCATGCTTAATTAATGTTTTGTTTACAGGAGGTTGTTCCCACTAGCGACAGTAACACTGCGGTATCCTTGTGTCGACTGTTTGAGATGCTGCTCACTGAACCAGTAAAATCAAATCCTGGAGATAAGAATATTCGCACCTGGATCATGGTAAAATCATTTGTCATATTGAATAGTTTTAAAACTATATGTCACAAAAATGGAATGAAACAACAAAAATACAAATATTACACTGATTTTGTATTTGAACTTTCTGTTTCAGTTGCATTATGTTTTTGTATTTCACAATTGCAGGCAGCTTTTGCCTTCTCTCTGGTGTGGTCTGTGGGTGGCAGCTGTGATGCAGATAGCAGAGAGAAATTTAGCGAGTTCGTGAAGATGACTGTTTCAGGGAAAACAAAAGAATTCCCAGTCCCTGACAATGTGGGAAAATGGGACTGTCCCCTCGATGATAAAGGCCTGGTCTATGACTATTTCTACGAGGTATTCTGTAATTACATCTTTCAGATCTTTTTGAGTTGTCTTTAAATCAGTAAATCCAACTCTAATCTCTCATACAGTTCAATGGAAAAGGCCGCTGGATTCAATGGAATGATCTCATCAAGAATGTCAGCCTGGGAGACAAAAACACCAAAGTACAGGAGATCATAGTTCCCACCATAGACACTGTCCGTTACACGTACCTCCTGGATCTTTGCATCCGCTACAGAGTGTTAGTATATTGAGAGATCATAAAGGCAATGATGAACTTACATTTTAAAAGTACTTTATTACCGTAAATAACTGTGGATTTGACCTTCGCCACATTAACTGGTATTTTCTTAATTTGAGTGATTTCATTTATTCACATAAAACCTAACAAAATTGGGGGATTTTTTTTATGTTTCTGCTCAGACCTCTCCTGTTTGTAGGAAGTACCGGCACTGGAAAGTCAGTGTATGTGAAGGACAAACTGATGAATAATCTGGACAAAGACCATTATTTACCCTTCTTCATCAATTTTTCAGCTCGCACAAGTGCCAACCAAACTCAGGTGAGCATTGAGGAACCATGATGTGTGATTATTAGAAAGTGTGAGGTGATGGAGACAATGTAGACAAGAAAGAAAATAACATAATTTAAATTTTTTATCCACTTTTAACGTGTGTGTGTGTCAGAATATTATCATGTCCAGGTTAGATAAGAGAAGGAAAGGAGTGTTTGGGCCCCCTATGGGAAAGAAGTGTGTCATCTTTGTGGATGATATGAACATGCCTGCACTGGAACAGTTTGGAGCACAGCCTCCAGTGGAGCTTCTTCGACAATACATAGACCATGGAAACTGGTACAGATCATCCGATATTGGAGACCAATTTCAAATTGAGATGTTGAGATATACTGGAAAAAAGGATAAAATTACTGTTCATGTGACAGATAAACTTTTTCCTGTTCCTCTCTATTAGGTATGATCTGAAAGATACCTCCAAGATCAAGCTTGTTGACCTCCAGTTCATCTCAGCTATGGGACCTCCTGGTGGTGGGAGAAATGCAGTGACATCTCGCTTCTTGCGACACTTCAACATTTTCAGCATTAATCCCTTTAGTGATGATACCATGGTTCGCATTTTCTCAAGTGTGATGTCTTTTTACCTCAAAAACAACCAATTCCCACCCAATTGCTTCGCTGTTGGCAATCAAATAGTGACAGCTACCATGGAAGTGAGTGTCCAAAAGACACACCTTGATATTATATGAACTTTTGTGTCGTGTGATGGACAAATATGTTTTAATGTGTTAAATGTGGGCACAGTGGTACAGTATCACTGTATTCTAGCCTAAGAGCATGCAAGATCTGGGTTCAGGTGGTGAGTGGATGGATAAGTTAAATGCTTGTAGTAATCATATGTTGTCTTCTCTAGTGCTCTAGTCCTTAAATCCTATGTATTTTAATGCCCCTTAGGTGTATAAAAAAGCCATGAAGAACCTGCTTCCAACTCCAGCCAAGTCTCATTACACCTTTAATCTGCGGGACTTCTCACGCATTATCCAGGGCTGCCTGTTGCTGAAGAAAGAGTCTCTGGAGAGCAAATGCACTATGATACGCCTGTTTGTCCATGAGGTCTTCCGTGTCTACTATGACCGTCTTGTGGATGACAAAGATCGAGCATGGCTCTACCAGCTGATGAAGACCATACTCAAAGATCATTTCAAAGAGTCATTTGATCAGGTGTTTGATCATCTGAAACAAGGGAGTGAAGTAAGTTGTAAATTAGTTATATTTTCTCTTGTGTCATATGTTTCACAATTACTTTACTTATAATTCATGTCGGAATAGCACAGAGGCTGCTTTGGTCATTTGTCTGAGTATAAAAAAATTATCAAGGTATTCTTTCTCCCATGTAACCACAAAAACTGTCCCATTGTTTGTTGAACTTGTTATTTTGACAGGTCAGTCCCTGTAGCATATATTTGCATGCAAAAATTTCCATAATTTGGGGCGTTCAAATACTTTGGAACCACTAGTTCAGAACATTGCTCCACCGACGGAAAAATAGTACATACCACATTTTATTCCCCATTTTGAGCAGAGAGCATCTTAAATTAAACCTATTGAGCCTTGATTGGGTAAAATAATATCTGTAAATTACTTCATATTGAAGAAATTGGCTTCTGGCTTTTCTAACATTTTCCTCAGCACTGGAGAGAATCCCCTCCTGGGTTTGTTCATCAAATAAACACGACCAGTCTTTTTCCCATATTAGCTTAAGTGCTCAACTCATACTAAATACATCTTTTAATTATTTAATGAATACATTTTTCCCTTTCTCAGTTGGTTGAGGAAGATTTGCGGAACCTTCTGTTCGGAGACTACATGAACCCTGACCTGGAGGAGGATGAGCGTCTATACACTGAGGTGCCCTCAATGGAGAGCTTTGCTCAGGTGGTGACTTCATGTCTTGATGAATATAACCAAATGCACAAGAATCGCATGGACCTCGTCATCTTCCAGTAAGGAAATTTGATACTTGATATTTTCTTTTTTGTGCCTTTAATAATGTCTTTCTTTTATTGACAACAAAGATCCTACATGTAGCCTAAATGAGTAGCACATTAGATCGGAGACAAATGTAACCGGAGCCGAAGTGCGAAAATAAGGAATAATGTCAGCAGGTTAATTGCAGGGAACAATAAACAAACTTTCACATAGTGGGGCAGCAGGATACTGCAGACTTTAACATCCCAATATGAAACTTTTGTGGAGTAAGCTACTGAAATTATTTATTTCAATTCACCTTGGTCTTTAACTGAGAAAGAATTGTCTGCATCATGTAGCTATGTCCTGGAGCACCTGTCCCGTATCAGCCGTGTGTTGAAGCAGCCAGGAGGCAATGCCCTGCTTGTGGGAGTGGGAGGCAGTGGACGCCAATCCATCACCCGTCTGGCTGCAGCCATGGCCCACATGACCATGTTCCAACCCGAGATCTCCAAGAGCTATGGCATGGCTGAGTGGAGGGATGATCTCAAGGTCAGCTTTGTGTCCTGTTACGCTCATGCATTACATGTTTTTGCTACATTAAATTTTTCTCTCATACTATGTCTCCTCATTTTTTCATGCTACAGACGTTGTTGAAAAATGCTGGGGTGAAAGGACAAAAGACAGTGTTCTTGCTGACTGACACTCAAATCAAAGATGAGGCTTTTCTAGAAGATATAGACAGTCTCCTGAACACGGGAGAGGTGCCCAATCTGTTTGCCATAGATGAGAAACAAGAGATCATGGAGGTAAGCTCTTATAAGTTTTTATAGAATAATTTATACCTTTTGAATATAATAATCATTACTTCATCTTGCTTTCTCCAGACAGTGCGTCCTATTGCCCAAGCTGGTAATAAGAATTTGGAGTTGAGCCCTCTTACTCTGTTCGCGTTTTTCGTGGCACGCTGTAGAGAGAACCTGCACATTATTGTGGCTTTCAGTCCAATTGGAGATGTCTTTCGAAATCGACTGCGCCAGTTTCCATCTCTTATCAACTGCTGTACTATTGACTGGTTCCAGGTAGTGTATTGGCATTAGAAGATTCATCAATTATTCATCCCCACACCTTTTTTTTCTCCTCACTATGTTTCTGTCTCTGCCCTGACAGCCATGGCCAGAGGAGGCTCTTGAGCGAGTGGCGAACTCCTTGCTGGAGTCACTGGAGATGAGTGAAAATGAGAGAAAGCAAGTTATACCCATCTGCAAAACCTTCCATACCTCTGTCAAACAGCTCTCACAGAGGTATGAAATATGTGGGTTATTAATGACTAGTATATAAGGTGCATTTGCATTTGACTACTGCTTCTATTGCAGATTCTTCTCTGAGCTTGGTCGCCATAATTATGTGACACCCACATCTTACCTGGAGCTGATAGCAGCTTTCCGTCTGCTACTTTCTCAAAAAAGAGATACGGTCATGAAGGCAAAACAGAGGTATACCAACGGTCTAGATAAACTAGCCTTTGCCGAATCTCAGGTAAAAATACTTCCGCAAATATACATGATGTTTTGTTGTACTTTTTTTCAGTTTTTATTAATCAAAAATGTTGAGCCATGTTTTACTTTAACAATGTATTTACATAGGTGGAGGAGATGAAGAAAGAGCTGGTGGACCTACAACCCAAGTTGGAGCAGGCAAAGACAGACAATACCAAAATGATGAAGGTAAATAAGTCATATTTTTATTCATCCCCAGCATCAACTTCTGAATGGAAATATGTAGTAAATATAAATATTATATCATGTGATGACTTTCAGGTAATTGAAGTGGAGTCTGTTGAGGTAGAAGCGAAAAGTAAAGTTGTGCGTGTTGATGAGGAAGCAGCCACTTTAAAAGCAAACGAGGCTCAGGCTCTAAAAAATGAGTGTGAGAGTGACTTGGCTGAGGCTATTCCTGCCCTGGAAGCTGCTCTCTCCGCCTTGGACACTTTGAAGGTGCACACTCTTTAAAACACCACCTCGTTGTAAAATGTTTAGCCACTTGCAGTTTAGACAGTAACTCAATGTGCTTGTTTGATTTCAGCCCTCTGATGTCACAATTGTGAAGTCAATGAAAAATCCACCTTCAGGGGTGAAGCTGGTGATGTCAGCTGTGTGTGTGATGAAGGATATAAAGCCAAATAAGATAGCTGACCCAGCTGGGACTGGAAAAAAGGTTGGCAAAAAAATCATCTTATTTCATGACAAAAACATTTTAATTTCCAACTTGTACTTAAATCCTAAAGAGTAGTATTTTTGGTATCCAGGTTTTGGACTATTGGGGTCCAAGCAAAAAGCTCCTGGGTGATATGAATTTCTTACGAGATCTTAAAGAATATGACAAGGACAATATTCCTGTGAGTTTGTGGAAAACTACACTCCTGTTCTTGTTAAATGAAATGTTTGTATTCTATTGTGACAAATCCCACTATCTCTTATTTACAGGTTCCTGTGATGCAAAAAATCCGTAACGAGTACATGACTAATCCCGACTTTGACCCCAGCATTGTGGCAAAGGCCTCTTCTGCAGCAGAGGGCCTTTGCAAGTGGATAAAAGCAATGGAGGTCTATGACAGGGTGGCAAAGGTCCAGGGTTTCTCTTTTTTTCTTCTAATGCCGTATTAGTGGATAGGGTACATTATGCATGCTTGCTTTAACCCATTCCCTGCATTCAACTACTGTCTGTTGGTTTAGGTCGTGGCTCCTAAAAAGGCCAATCTTGCAGAGGCGCAGGAGTCCCTTGCTGATACCATGGCCCTATTGGACCAGAAAAGAAATGAGCTAAAGGAAGTCGAGGACCGTTTAGCTGCTCTTCAGAAAACTTTTGAGGAGAAGACAGAGGAAAAGGCTCAGCTGGAGTTTCAAGTAGATTTGTGTGGCAGGAAGCTGGAGAGGGCTGAGAAACTCATTGGTGGTCTGGGTGGAGAGAAATCCAGGTCACGATAAAAAAAAAAAAAAAAACACAAATTTTGACATATATGATTTGATGGACATATATATATATATATATACATACTCTCTATACATACTCTCTCTCTCTATATATATATATATATATATAGAGAGAGAGAGAGTATGTATCCAATGAAATAACTCTTTTTTAGATGGTCTAAGGCAGCAGATGACCTGCAGAACACATATGACAACCTAACTGGTGATGTTCTCATCTCTGCTGGTGTCATTGCTTACCTTGGGGCTTTCACTGTTGGCTTCAGACAGGACTGCACTAGGTTATGGACCAAACTCTGCCAAGTAGGAGTCCTTCCATTTTTAATTTTGACCTTTTCATTTACTTTCTTTATATCTATATACATTTACTGTAATTGCTTACTATCTATTTTTACCCGTTACAGTCAAAGAACATCCCATCATCAGATGACTTCTCCCTCAGCAAAACCCTAGGAGATCGCATTAAAATCCGGGCTTGGAACATAGCAGGCCTTCCCAGTGATTCTTTCTCTATTGACAATGGAGTAATTGTCAGTAATTCACGTAGATGGTGAGCTTGTATAGCTTAAATATTTTGGTAAATCTACCAATTGCTGAAATACTTGTCACAAGTATCTTGGTTTAAAGTAAATTAAAGAGGTAAAGAGTTTAAGATCAATCTCATTTTTAGTATTTTTTTTATTTTAGGCCCTTGATGATTGACCCTCAGGGGCAGGCTAACAAGTGGGTGAAGAATTCAGAGACAGACAACAACCTGAGTGTAATCAAACTGACGGATACTGACTACATGAGAACTTTGGAAAACTGTATTCAATTTGGAACACCATTGCTGCTGGAAAATGTGGGAGAGGAGCTAGATCCTTCGCTAGAGCCACTGCTGCTCAAACAAACCTTCAAACAAGGTGCTGAGAATGTGATATGATTGCCAAAGACCTGAGACCTAAGGTTTGAAACTGTGGAAATTATAATTTTAGTCCTTGCCATTTCACCCAGGCGGTGTGGATTGCATCAGACTAGGGGAAAGTGTGATTGAGTATTCCTGCGATTTCCGTTTCTACATTACCACTAAGCTGAGAAATCCACACTACCTACCAGAACTGGCCACCAAGGTGACGCTGCTCAATTTCATGATCACCCCAGAAGGCTTAGAGGACCAGCTGCTGGGGATTGTGGTTGCCAAAGAGAGGTACTGATCATAAAATTGTCCCTTTGGTATTCTACTGAAATATTACCTGTTGCCTTTGCACAGCAATGTTTCTGCCACATTTCCGCTACAGGCCAGAGCTGGAGGAGGAAAGGAATGCATTAATCCTGCAGTCAGCTGCAAATCAGAGACAACTGAAGGAAATTGAGGATAAAATCCTAGAAACTCTGCAGTCTTCTGAGGGAAATATCCTGGAGGATGAGAGTGCCATTCAGATTCTAGACTCTGCTAAAATCATGTCCAATGAGATTACCAAGAAACAGCAGGTGTGGACCGCACTCCGAAAATGAGATATAGATTGTGAATGTGAAATGTCTGATATATTTTTAAATCTAAAATGTAAACATTTCCCAGTTTGCTGAAAAGACAGAGATCAAGATTGCAGAATCCAGAGAAGGCTACAGAACCATTGCCAAGCACTCCTCAATCCTGTTCTTTAGTATTGCTGATCTGACCAACATAGACCCAATGTACCAGTACTCCTTGAGCTGGTTTGTCAACCTTTACATTAACTCCATTCAAGACAGGTGAGTGATGCACAAAAGGCATATGCAGTGTCCCAAAACAGATAAATGCTGCGATTATAAGCAATTCAGAGAAGATGGTCACTATGTCTGTAAATATTGTAAACATAAGTTTGAATATTACACAGGGATACCACATTTTCCAAATAGGATTATTATAACAACTTACCTGTTTCGATTTGGGTGTCAGGATCTAACCCTAACCCTAACCCTAACCCTTTCATCAAAACAATTACTGTGAAAATTTGATTTTTGTCATGGACCCGTTGCAATTGATAAATTACGTTGAAGATGAGAAAAAGTATTTGTGAATAATGACCTCTTATGTAGTGTAGTTCCAAGATTTCAGATTTCAAAAAGATTAAATGAAACATTTTTCATTTGGGAAGCTGGAAATGTGCTCTGTATACTTTTGTTTATCAGTAATAAGTCTAAGTCCCTGGAAAGAAGGCTTCGATACCTGACCGATCACTTCACCTATAATCTGTACTGCAACGTCTGCCGTTCTCTGTTTGAGAAGGACAAACTCCTATTCTCTTTCCTCCTCTGCTGCAATCTGCTCCTGTAAGTGTTAAAGTTAAACTTATCGTGGGACACTCATTCATTTAATTTGATCAATAGGATTTTATTCCAGCTTTTAGTCAAGTTATGTATAAATGTGAACTGTCAATTTTGCACTGACTAAATTCAGATTATATTTGCTTTCAGTGCAAAAGAACAGATTAAATACTCTGACTTCATGTTCTTGCTGACTGGTGGAGTGGGCCTGCAGAACACAATTGTTAACCCTGACCCCAGCTGGCTACAGGACAAGAGCTGGGATGAGATCTGTCGAGCCAGTGAACTGCCTGGCTTACAAGGAATAAAGTAAAAAGCAACACTGATTCAGCCAAAGCTTTTCTTGTTCATTTCTCATGCTTTTTCATGTTATTTTTTATGTTGTACTTTTGACTATTGGAGTGAATCTGCATATTATCTGGCCCACAGAGAGGCTTTCATCAAGAGTCCAGCAGACTTCAAGCCTATTTACGACAGCAAAGAGCCGTGCAACACTCCTTTGCCCACACCATGGTGTGAACAACTCAATGATCTTCAGAAAATCATCATTGTTCGCTGTCTGAGGCCGGATAAGATTGTGCCAGCTTTGACGAAATATGTAACTGGGAAACTGGGGAAGAAATTTGTACAGCCCCCTCCATTTGACCTGAGTAAAAGCTATCTGGACTCCAACTCCACTATCCCTCTTGTGTTTGTACTGTCTCCAGGGGCAGATCCCATGGCCAGTATGTCCAACTATATCAATGATTTCCAGTCAAGGTTTCATATAATGTTACATATGAAAATCATTCGAAACAACCGTTTCCCTCCATAGGTTTATTGAAGTTTGCCAGTGATAAGAACATGGGTGGGACTAAATTCCAGTCCATCTCTCTGGGTCAGGGCCAGGGCCCCATTGCAGCTAAAATGATATCCACAGCCATGCAGGATGGGACATGGGTGTGTTTGCAGAACTGTCACCTGGCTGTTTCTTGGATGTCGACCCTAGAGAAAATCTGTGAGGACTTGAGCCCTGCAACATGCCACCCTGAATTCCGCCTTTGGCTAACAAGCTACCCTTCACCCAAGGTAACGCACAGTGCATTTCATTCTGAGCTTTAGTATGCCTTAAGGACTTTAAGCATCAGAGCAGAGAGTTCATGTATGAACTGTATCGTCCTCAAGAAATTATTTTCTTTCTGATATCAGTTCCCAGTGACCATCCTGCAGAATGGGGTGAAAATGACAAATGAACCTCCTACAGGACTCCGACTCAACCTACTACAGTCTTACTTATCAGATCCTGTTTCTGAGCCAGACTTCTTCAATAATTGCCCCAATAAGGAACTGGTGAGCTCAATTTTATTTTGTACACTACGGGAATTAACATTTTGTAATATATCTATTATACAAAGAATTTTCATTCTTGGATTTCTCCTCTAGATTTGGGAAAAGCTCCTATATGGACTATGCTTCTTTCATGCTCTTGTTCAAGAGAGAAAGAAGTTTGGTCCACTGGGCTGGAATATTCCCTATGGCTTCAATGAGTCTGACCTCCGTATAAGCATTAGACAGCTACAGGTATTCATTCAGAGAGTTAGATGCTGTATTTCAACCATTAGAGCAATGTAAATGAATTCAATTTGTTTTCCTATTCAGCTTTTTGTTAATGAATATGATGAGGTGCCCTTCGAGGCCATAATGTATCTGACCGGGGAGTGTAACTATGGTGGCCGTGTAACAGACGATTGGGACAGGCGGCTCCTAATGACCATCTTGGCTGATTTCTACAACAAGGATGTTATTGAGAAACCTCGCTACCCTTTTTCACCTAGCGGTGAATACATTGCTCCACCTAAATCAAACTATGAGGACTACATTGAATTTATCAAGGTGAAAGCACTTAATGATAATGTACATCAAAAGATGAACAAGTATTGTGTTCTATTGTATACGTATGTAATGACTTTCAACAAACTAACAGTACCTTTGCTGTCATCTAGAAACTTCCATTCAGCCAGCACCCAGAGGTGTTTGGGATGCATGAAAATGTGGACATTTCTAAAGATCTCCAGCAGACAAAGCTGCTGTTTGATTCACTGCTACTCACCCAGGGTGGTGGCGCTAAGGGAGGGAGTAGCTCAGGGAGTGACAACACACTGTACGATATAGCAAAGGACATCCTTACCAAGGTAAAAACTATTCAAATCTCCTCTTTGTTCAACATTTTCTAGCCTCACTGGTGGCCATATTAGTGGCTTCTCTTCAGTCCAAACTAAAATATGTTTGCATCTATTGTGTAGATTGAAACTTGTACTGACTTACATTGTCACAAGTGGAGTCCAACTGATTTTGTTTATTTCTCTCTGTTTATGAATCTGATTTTCACATCCTTTTAATCTTTACCCAATATATGTTTTAAGATTTCCTTTTTGTTGTATCATGACCATAATATGTACAGACTGCACTGAATAAATGTAACCACCAGGCTTCCATTTTTCTTATAGCTTCCAGCTAATTTTGACACAGAAGCAGCTCTCTTGAAATTCCCTGTGCGTTATGAGGAGAGTATGAACACTGTGCTTGTCCAAGAGATGGAACGCTACAACACGTATGGCCAAACAGCTCTGTCCAGAACTTTAAGAATATTACATATTATATGACTTATTTTTTCTCTCTCTCTCTCTCACTCGCTCTCCCAGGTTGTGTAGTGTAATCCGTGTGAGTCTACAAAACCTGCGGAAGGCTATCAAGGGCTTTGTAGTGATGGATGGAGAGCTAGAGGCAGTTGCAGGAAGTCTGGTTGTGGGAAGGGTCCCAGAGAAATGGGCCAAGTGCTCTTACCCCAGTCTAAAACCACTGGGCAGCTATGTCACTGACTTTCTCTCGAGACTGAGGTTTTTGCAGGTGAGGCTGCTTAAAAATGATCCACTCAGGGGAGGCATATTATTGACAGAGGATTGCTTGAATATGACAAAAATGTGGGCTTGTTGACCTGCTTTTTACTCTCCTTATATTTCTGTTGTACTTTATTGTGTCTGTAGAAATGGCATGACAACTGTAAGCCCAGCGTCTTCTGGTTGTCTGGCTTCTTCTTCACCCAAGCCTTCCTCACTGGGGCTATGCAGAACTATGCCAGGAAATACCATGTCCCTATTGACCTGCTGGGTTTTGATTTTGAGGTCAAATGACACTTTACCTTAGATTTAGACTATTTGAGATTTTGTCAGAGCAGTACACTGCTAAGTCGGTTTGTTTTCTTGACCATACAGGTTCTTCCTATTGATGAGTCAGACACATCACCAAAAGATGGTGTTTACATTAATGGTTTGTTCCTGGATGGGGCTCGATGGGACAAAAGGAGGTACATAAATTTTTACATAATTTTTGAATTATTGTCTATATGATATATGAAATATAAGAATATTTGATAAATCTTAATAATTCTCTCTATCATCAGTGGAGTTCTGGCTGAGCAGCACGCCAAGGTCCTATTTGACTTGATGCCCATCATCTGGATAAAACCTAGTAAGTATGAACTTACTTTATACAATGAATTAAATGTATGTCATTTTCTCTGATTATTAATTTCCTCCTCATTTCCCTGTCTATCTTTTACATTTTCTTTGTTTCTTTGTTCCCATCACTCCAATACAGATCAAAAGAAGAGTATTGACCAACCTCAGAAACTGTACGTTTGCCCACTTTACAAGACCAGCGAGAGGAAGGGCACCCTCTCTACCACAGGTCACTCTACCAACTTTGTAATTTCCATGATATTGCCCACCAGTAGGCCCCCTCAATATTGGATTAAACGTGGTGTGGCCATGCTCTGCCAGCTTGATGACTGAAATTGACCACCCACTGTGGAAGATTGAAGAACTTTTCTGTAAAACGTAAAAGACTGATCCTTAACAATGCATGTGCTCTGTATTGGAACAATATGTGTTTCATGAATGTGGATTGCTAAAGAAAAGTAAATAAATACATTTCTTCAAGAACAGTGAAACTTTATGATATTTAAATTTGTGCAGAAGTAAAAAAAAAAAAAAAAAAAGCATCCAATGCACTGTCGATTTTATATATGAAATTTATATATGAGAAGAATGGCAGCATACACCTCTCTGTCCTCATTAGGTACTTTGTCAAAGCAAAAAAGTAAGAATGAAAAAAAAAAAAACAAACAAAAAAAACAATACAGATTCTAATACTCCTAATACTTCTAATACTTAATTTCACAAATAAAAACACACTGCATGCTCATTTCCTATTTAGGCCGACAAAACGTACAGACCAGCGAAATTACCAATAATTGCTCAGCTACTGTTTTAAAATGATGAAACCAAGAAATAAATGCAGTGCAACAGTTCACAAGAATCCTTCCCTTTAAGTCAAGTAACTAGGTCACTCATGGACCTGAGCAGTAATGGACCCCAGCCAAATACATAAAAAAAAAAAGAAGGCTCTCTAAAATTAAAAACATATGGCTTGTAATGGGACCCGAGGCATCTGGTAATAGGACACTTGATGGTCCACAACTGGAGCTGTTATGAAAGGTTTTTGGCCATGTTTATGTCTTGTCCGTATATAATATTCCATATGTATTGTGTCTTTTCTAGCTGTTGCTGCCTGTGATTCTTTTCTTTGTGCTGCATGCCTTCAGCTGTCACCTGGAACTCTTTATGAGCCAATTCCATCTTCAGACTTTTGAGTACCTCCTAAGCTTCAGACTTTATCAAGCCAAAGCAATTATGTGTGCTAACACAGATAACAATACAATAACATTATTGGTTTAAATTAAAATGAACTTGTGCGTGATAATTGAATAAACATTGCTTACTAACATTGCTTAATGTTAGGCGTTGAACACAAAGTGATCAGGCTGTGATCAGACTTGATAATCACTTTGCTTACAGTATTAGAACATATACCCTGAATCATGGAGGCAGTTGTTACAGTGTGCAGTGGGTCAAAGCAGAGACCCATGATCTGATATTTATAGTCCAAGAGATAAAAATAGCTGCAGCATGTGTGGACACTGAACAGCCCTCTAGCTGTACTGTTTTTAAAACTACTGAGGGAGCACTGCCATTTGACCGAAGGTAAACACCGGAATGAGAATAATTTATACATTTTTAGAGTAAAACTAGACTTGATGTTTCTGGAGCTTGAAGGCAACTGCTGCTGTAGTAACGAATAACTTGAATTTGGTCAACATGTAATGTTTAATTTCCAGGTTATTTATTAGGACTGCCTCTCTTTGCTTTAAGATAATTCTTCTGCTTCTCCAAAAGAGCTCTGGCATTTCATTTATTTTGGCCTTGCTGACAGATCCTCCAAATCCTCTGTAGATTTTGGATGGTGCTGCTAACTGCAATTATTAGATTTCATGAAGCTGAAGTGCTTTAGACATCTAATTCAGCAACAGGAATAACATTTGTACTGTTGTCTGTTTAGTAGCTTCAATTCACTTTTCAGGGCTTGTTATCTGCAAGTGGTGATTAAGTTCTCTACATAATTTCATAATCTTGTTTTTACTTTATGGCTGTATATCTCCTGGAGCAACCCATTTCAGATGAACACACAAACAGAAGATGACTTTTATCAGTCTGAGGATGACTTGGATGAAGATGAGGCAACACAATATATAATTGAACAAAGTTTGATGCAGTATAGAAAACTCAAAGGATTAAGCCCGAGGTAAATCTCTAACCATCCAGTATTAACTGCCTCTTTCAGTGCATCATGAATCGCTTGTCAATGTCTTTTCACAGTGATCTAAAACCTGGTGAAGATCCTGATGAGATTTTCAAAGCAATCAAGGCAGGTAGGTTGTTCTAAAAGCAGATTCAGTCATACGATATTGTCAGAAGTTTTTATGTCAAGCCCTGTTTTCACATGTAGGTAATGAGGATGCGTTGGCCATACTGACAGTGCAACTGGAGTGTCTGTCCAGAGTTGATGAACGAGGATGGATCCCCCTACACGAAGCTGCTGTGCATCAGAATAAAAAGATACTAGAGATTATATTCTCAGGTGGCAAAATTATTATGTGTACAACTGTAATATGTCATAATACCGACTTTTTTGTTAAATTATTATTCTTTATGGTGGTGAGTTGTTTCATGTTTGGATTCCAGCATCCCCCCAAGACGCAATCCACTGTCGCACTCTTAAGGGTGAGACGCCACTGTTCCTCGCTGTGGTCCATGGACTCAGAGAAAATGCTACTTTCCTGTTACAGAATGGTTGTAACCCAGATCTCCAAAATGATGAGCAGGATTCTCCGTTAGTAGCAGGTATTGAGCATTAATTGTCCATATGAATGCAAAATGCAATCCAAAAAACTAAAAATACAGTATTTGGAGTAGTTTCAATATTTTATTTTCCTTATTTCTTAGCTATTCTGAATGACCAGTATGACATGGCCACACTCCTGCTTCGCTACAATGCCAAAGTAGACCAAAAAGGTCCACTGAACAGGACAGCCCTTCACGAGTGCTCCTTTTTAGGCTTGGAGAACTTTGTTCATCTGTTTCTGGAGTCTGGTGCAGACCCAAACGCATGTGACATCAAAAAGAAAACTCCACTGGCTCTGGCTGCACAGAATGGACATTTCAATGTGGTGGAAGTGCTGTTACAGAAAGGTACATAGGATAATGTGAGTGGAATTTTGTGGAGGAATAGCAAGGAAGAAATGTGCTGCTTAGTAATAGACTCATTTTCAGGTTATTGTCTCATTATTCTCATACTGCCTCTGTTGGTTTTTTTAGGAGCCCATGTGTGGGCTGAATCAGAGTCGGGAACTATTTTGTTTGATGCAGCAGCCTCAGGAAACCCAGACATAATTTCCTTGCTGCTGGACCATGGAGCAGATCCCAACCTGCCTCTTCACAGTGGGCACTTGCCAATTCACCGTGTGGCATACCATGGACACAGACTGTGAGGAGTATTTCTGTGAACACATCTGGCTTTCCCACTTTTGAAATAAAGTTTGAACCCCTGTTTGCTATTAAACCAGGACTCTACTTTGACAGGGCCCTGGAGCACCTCATCCCAGTGACTAGACTGGACGCTGTGCGGGAAAGTGGGATGAGTCCACTCCATTCCGCAGCCTCTGGGGGACATGCCCATTGCGTGGAGCTACTGCTGAAAGCTGGCTATGATCCAAACTTCATGCTTCACCCGAGGTTGCGTCGCGGCTATGATGATGAGCGCCGGTCTGCCCTCTTTTTTGCTGTATCCAATAATGACCTTCAGTGCACCCGCTTGCTATTAGAAGCTGGAGCAATGGTGAACCAGGATCCCATCACCTGTTTGCAGTTGGCTCTCAGGCAGGGCAACTATGAACTGATCAACACATTGCTAAAGTTTGGGGCAAATGTGAATTACTACTCCCGTGTCAACACCACTCACTTCCCATCAGCACTGCAGTATGCCCTGAAAGATGAGGTCATGCTGAGAATGATCCTGAACCATGGATACGATGTGAAGCGATGCTTTGATTGTCCATATGGTGACAGTTCCCATGGTCAATGGACGACTTCAGTCATCAAAGACATGGTGGTGAGACAACAACAACAAAAAAAACTTTAGACAATGAAAACTGGGGGAACACTTTCTGTCAAGGTATCTTCTTGAATTCCACATTTGTTTCCATTGTGTCTTTTAGTTCTGTGAAGTGATAACCGTGTCCTGGCTTAAGCACTTGTCTGCTCAGGTGGTGCGAATCATGCTTGACTACACTGACCATGTCTCCTTCTGCACCAAACTTAAGGACACCCTGGAGGGGCAGAAGCAGTGGCCTGACATCTGTCACATTCAAAGTAAGCACTTCCCTGATCTGTCTTGGTCAATTTTCAACTGTTAAACCATGTTTATGTCAAGTTTTATGTGTGTTTATCAACTTTACGCTCAGGAAATGTCAGGAGCTTGAAGCACCTCTGCCGCTTGCAGATAAGGCAGCATCTCATTCGCATGCGCTTGAGATCCCCCGTCTTCATCAACTTCCTTCCTCTTCCTCCAATGCTGAAAGACTACCTACGCTACAAGGAGTTTGACGTTTACAGCAGAGGCAGCATGATAAACTCTGTGTGAATTTACAGTCCACACCTATTGAGGGAGATATTGTGTGTTTATGTACATAATTCATGAATTGTAAGCCTTCCAACATGATTTGTATATTATTGTTTGTACTTTAGTTTTTTATTGTTGCAGCCACATGTTAAATCCTTGTGGAAAGATGCTAAAAAAAATTAAAAATAGTTAATTATTAGTATTAACATTATTTTACAATCAGTCTCCACTTACTCAGTTTTGTAATGCCAAATAAATTTAACAAAATCAGTCGATCAAAAGTCAAAGATCATTGGCTTGACTGATTACACGAAAAAAAGTGTCTAATCCAAACTTGCTTTTGAAACTGCTTATTTGAATAAAGCGAATGATCCTCTTCTTTGTCTTCACCTGGTGGTAGAAATAAATACTGCAATCGTTGAAGTTCCATCTGGTTTACGGTATCTGTTTGACCCGTCAGCTTCTTGACCATTCAGTGTGTGTTGAAAATAGGCATAAATACGTGTTTGTAATCAGAATTAATTAAATGAGAAATATCGAGGTATGAAAGTAAAATGCTGAAATGTGGAGTAATTATATAAAATCCCAGCATTTGGATCAGCTTTTTTTTTTAGATAGATAGATTTACTTTATTGATCCCAAACTATTCTTCTCTTATATCGGCAGGTAATCAGACTTATAAAGACACACTGCAAATACAAAAAGAGCAGAAAAATTAACATTATTGACATTCTGTGCAGTATAATACAAAGACTACAGTGCAAGGTGGACTCTGAAGGGGGAGCAGGTTTCAGACACATACAGATCTGGATCCCTGATCAGTGTTTTGTTTTGCCGGTGCCTCCGGGCTCCTCTGTCGGCCCGGCGGTCCCGCCGCTGGGTGGCGCGGATTGTCCCGTATGTAAACATTGTGACGGCAGCGTTTTGCAGTGGTGGAGAAGAACGTGTACGTCATTTTCACAATGGCGGAGGCTGGGTGAGGAGGAGAGAGTGTGTGTGTGAAGCGGCGCCGCAATCGTTACAACTACGAAGCCCGTGAGACGTGCAACGGTGCCCGAAGATGGCCCTGAACCCCGGCGCGGTGGGGAAGAAGGACACCGTCTGTACCGAGGCGGGCGAACTGCACCCCGGCGGCGGCGAACCCCACAAGAGTTCAGCCGCCACCTCGGCCACAGCCAACCAAAATGGCGATCAGGCTGGATGTGGAGACAGTGTAATGCCCGAACAAGAAGCCCCTGAGCGGCGGAGGAGCGCGCAGACGGACGCCCGGAGCTTCAGCGGCTCTCCCTTGACGGGCCAGAGACCAAACGAAGAGCTGCCACGGAGAAATTTCCAAATTCCGAGGAAGATAAGGGAGCGGAAAGGTGGTGCCATATCGCTGCTATTTTGAACAGAGCCTGCACTGTCTTTTCATATTTCTGCTGCTGCATGCTGCTAGCCTGCTAACTAGCCGCACGGTCCGGCTAGTTTTCATACGAGTTCGGCGAAATGCTGGTCGGTATTTTAGCTCTGAAGGGGATCAGCATCGTTGGGTGTTGCCGCCGCGGATGGTCTCGGTGGATGTAGCGGGAGTTGTTTTAGCAGACATGGCTCCGGTCGTCCCGGCTCAGGTGTCCAAACTACCAGCCGGGCAGCAGGCAGCTTCTGCTGGCGTGAAGGAGCCTGAAAGGAGCGCACATCTGAAAGCACACCTTGTTCGCTTTCTTCACCTTTCCAGGGGTGGGGTGGGGGGTCCGGGGTCCGGTTGGATAATGCAGCCGGAGCTCTGAGTTGTTGCACCACCCGGTGACAACATGTGGGTGTCTGATTGACCTCAGTGAAGGACATGGATTTCTCCACCCCACCCGTCTGTATTAAAGGTTTTCAGTATACCATGACATCCTTAATGCCCACCCCATGCCCCCCAGCTCGATACCACTGGTACCTACAGAGCACCCCATGCCATTATCCCAAAGAGTAAACCCCCCCCACCCCGACCCCACCACCACCACCATGAACCCTCCTGCACTGGCCTGTCCTGCAGAAAGCTTGCAAGTGTCCTGAGCACAGTGGCAGTCCCAAACCTTGCTGTGAATCATCATCTCTATATATCCAAAGTTCAGATTAATTGGGCGGATTCTACACTCTGAGCCTCACGCATGCAACTGTACTTGCCATATAAACCAAGTTTGGACACCAGCAGGTTGTAAATGTAATATGTACAAGGTTTTATTGCCCAAGTTTGAAACTTTCCATCTGGACAGACAGACCTGGCTGTGTGTGCATGCTGACAATATGTCTTTATCCTTTTTGGCAGCAATTGAGGGGTGTTTACTGTGAGGCCAGTGAAGATACACTCAGGTAGCTTGTTGTGGTGGTTTCACTTCTTTGCATCTGTTTTGAGTAACATCACAAGACTGATGTAAATAAAATCAGATTGAGGGCTTGGTCACCTGTGCAGGAGTTTGTTGATGTGAGGGATTCAAGGTAGATTTTCCCATTCATACATCTCCCTATATGATCACATTTCATTATGGTTCACAAACGACATTACTGCAGCATGTGATGAGCTGACTGTAGCAGATCAGAGATGAGCTTGGCATAGGATGCTGCTTATACACTGATCTGTAAACTTGCCTCCAAGCTCTCAGTTCAAATCATTTTCTTCTCTACTTGATGTTTTTTTTTTTTTATAGAACACGCAAGTCAAATATTGAGGTGACTTGTGTTGTCTGTCTTTCTGTGCAAGAAACAGATATATATTGTAGGCTTTCTATTGTCATGCATCATTGCCTTACTTTGCAAATGCACACAGGTCTATGCTAATGCACTGATACACCTCTGTGTGCAGGTTTGTACCAGTTTCTGCCCCCCGACAGCAGGGAGTTTGAGGACCTAGTGAAGATGATCTCATCATTTTACCTGGATGTGTCATCACGGGGAACCTTCTCCTACTGCAAAGCCAGACTGATTCACAATGAATTGCTGGAGAAAGAGGTTGGTCATCATCTTTGTGCACTCCGCTATGACTTCATCAGCAAATCTTTTGCCTGCTTTTTATTCATGGATTTGTTTTGTATGTTGACGAAAAGTATAGTCAAATCTTAATTAGCTGCTTTCATGGCAGCACTTTGTAGCTCATGTGAAGAAAAGACCACACGCTGAGGGCAGGCAGTAATAAAAATTTCTTGAGCTTGTGATCGTCCAAGTTGCGCATTCCTCCACTGGCAGGCATGCTAGTGCTAAGACTTTGTGGTTGTTGAGACTGCTGTATCTCATTTACTGTCTTCTCCTCTTTTTGTGACAGTTCATTGAGAAGCGGAGAGAAATGAAGCAGGAGGGGCGGACAGAACAAGAACTGACGGAGTCATACTGCTTCCTTTATCCAGACAAATCCAAGGTTAGCCCATCTGCTAAACCTTATTCAACAGACATAAAATATGAGGATATCATGAAGCATGATGGGCTTGTTAACTTGATGCTGAGTTTTTTTGGTTGTTATGTGCATCTAGCTTCAGTGGATTTGCGAAAAGGGTCTGTCTGTGGGACACTCAAGGATTACGACACTTGGAAATCCGTCAGTGGGTAAGTTGGTCTCTGGCATGTTGCTGTTGTCCTTAGAACTGACTCAGAATAGACGTCGATGGAGAGATATTTTTTGATCACTGCTCTCATTGCTGCTATTGAGATTTGCCAGCCTGATTATTTTCCCTCTTTGGATTGGATTTGTTTCGAAACTTTCTTATTAAATCTTTCTTATTTCCGCATCTGAGGATTTTGGATAAGTGTTTGTTCCTAAAGAAATTACATCTGACACATGTGCAAACGTGGATTATTGTCAGGAATGGCTCTGACATAGGCAACAATCTATGAAATGCTTTTTTATGATTTTCCTCTAATTGTATTATTTTGTCATTGTAGGGGTTTATCTCTCCAAACACTCAGATTTGTTACAAATCAACCCTTTTGAAGTGGGGTCGTTTGGAGACATGATCGTTTTTAAAGTTATGAGGGTATGGCTACCATTTCATTTTCATTCTGTGATATTGACAAATTTCTATTTCTCGTGGGACTTCAGGCCAGCTCCTGTGGTTTGTCTTTCAGGGCCGAATAAAGCACATACATGAGAACATGCCTAAGAATGCAATGGAGCCCACGCCCAAGTTTGACTGTCACTTATCCAAAAGTGCCAATAGAGTCACATCTTTGCTGTCTTACAGGGCTTTTGAGCTCACGCAAGTAAGCAATGGTTCTATTTCATTGTCACATTGTATGTCCTGTGTGTATGTTATGAAAGTAATGGTTTAAATTTATTTCACTCTTGTTTTTACGCATCTCTCTTTTTTTTCCAGCAATATTTTTTCGAGTTTGCATTTGATGAAATAAAGGCACGGCCCAGACACATCTGCCCCTACGCTGTGGTTTCCTTTCAGTACAAAGGCAAAGAGGCTGCAGCAGCTCCTATGACTGCACACAGGTATCTTTGCCTGCAGGAAACTGTGAAACCCACCAAGTCTTTTCAGGCAGTTGGTGAATCTCCTAAGATATACATCTCTGCTTTGTTCTGTGCTTATAAACGGACTTTTTGTCTCTCTCCTTAATAGGTTTAATACAATTTCCCCTGAAGGAGGTAGAGGTAAAATATTTTTCAATTTTGTATATTTTATAGGCCTGTAAATAAAGTTTCTGTGTTTAATGGCTTTTTCATAACCTGAGCAGAAAACGCCCCCCTATGGGTCCTCAATCATTAATAACTGCTGCCACTTTAATTAACATTGCAATATTACTTCTTGAACTTAATACCTTTCCCAGTATGCTTACAGTATAGTGTATTTTAAGGGCTGTACCCTCAAAAAGAGCGTACGCCACAAGCTGTGAGCTGCTATGCATTCTCTGACACGTTGTCTTGTGCTGTTGATGCTGTTCCAGGGAAGAACTGCTACACCGTGTGGAGTGGCCCACTAATCAACAAAGGCCAGGAGTTATTCCCAGTCTGTTTACGATCCTCCTCCCGCTCTTACCTTCCCTTCAAACTGTGAGTACAACTTCAGTCTCTCCCCTCATTCAGTATATCTCCAAGAAACATCAGAAGTGATACCAAAATTTCCTTGGAGCCAGCGAGAAAGACACCATTTGCTACACTTCGATTTTTGATTTTTATTTTCTGAACTTTAACTTTGCACTTACCCTGTAGGTGAGTTGAGGAGTTATAATAGAATCTAGTAGTGCAATATACAAGCAATGAGCACATTTGTTGTGATTTTACTCTCCTCTAGGCCTGAGAAATTGGAGATGAATCGGGGCATGCAGCTAGAGCAGGTGAAGCGAAAGATTCCCTCTGTACTTTTTTCATGGGACACCTACAGAATATCACGTGAAGGTCAGTCCAGAACACACATGTATATATTGTATTAAATGGTAGAAATGCCATGGGCATGTGGGCAGTTCTGTGTTGCATCATTTTTGAAAGCTTTTCTAAATGCGTATGATGTGGTATACATTACAAAAACAACTAACAGACCAAATCAAGTGAAGTTACTAATGACTCCATAGTTTCAGATGAGACAAAACATGAGGAATAAGCATAGGTGAGTTATAGTCCCACTTTGTAACGTGCTGTTCTTTATCCATAGTGATGAAGTGTGGGATGTTCTGCAGCCTGTTTGAGGTGGTGGATGGAAAAGGCAAACCAACCAGTGGTAGTCTGGCAGCGCTGGTCAACAAGCTGGAGAGAGACAGGATGGTGAGTCACCTTATGCTAGGTTATAATATATGAAATTCCTAAAAAGATACTGAATTGCTGCATGCGGTCAGTTTGTCAGCAAAAGAAACTCATTGGTGAATTGAATTAACAGATTTAGTGTGTCTAGCTTTAAAACAAGAAGCTTTTCTTTGGCTGGAACTTGCAGTGATTTGGTGTTAAGGTAAATGTAATTATGGTAGATTTTTTTATTATTATCATTGTTGTCAAACTGTGGTAATGTTATTTATTATACTTTTTAGTAGCCATAAGCAAAAAAAAAAAACAAAAAACACTAGTACAAAGTGAAAAGAGCAAATGCTGAGTGAATTAGTGTAGCTTCTTTTCAGCTACACTGTTTTTGATAGCTCACATTTTCTGAAAATGACACATCACAGCGATTCTGACTGTAGCATCTACTCTCCCCATTTAGGTGCTAGTGAAATCCCTGTTTGACAGGGGCTTTCTATTCCTGTTGTCCTCAGCACAGATGGTTGAGACCAAAGGTAAAAAAAATAGTTTTTCTTCTCGTTACTTTCCTCTCATAATTCTCTGTTGTCAGTTGAACACCTACCCGTTGCCTCTGGCGAAGGTTCAGCTCTGAAAAACGTCACTGTTTGTTTTCCAGAGCGGCGGGGGCGGCCTGAAAAGAACCTGCACGCATTATTCATCTTTCAGGAGTCAAGGATGGTTGTTAAGTATTGTAAGTATAATTCACTCTCTATTCATCCTTTTCTGACTGGGATCTGTTTCTGTATTAAACTTTAAACTCAAGACACTTCTTATTGTGCCCATAGTAGGGCTTGGCAATAAAACGATAACGATAATTAACACGAAGTTACCTTTCCTCGATAGAAATATAAGACATGGTTGATAGAACTCATTCCATCCATGTTTTGACAGACAACACAAACAGCCAATGATAATGAGAATAGCGTTGTGCTGAGCCAATCATGCAGCTGGAATAGAGTTACAGCCACGTCAGGCTAGGTTGACACACACACACACACATAGAGAGTAGGTGATGCAGCCGGCTTAAACATAAGCACACAAGCTTATGTTTTGGCAACTTGTACGTTAGGAGTGGAACTGAAATACATGAAAATGGCTGAAAATGTTAACATGCGCAACAGTGTCCCCGAAGAAGACACCCCAATGGACACAGCCCAAGGCTCAAAAGATGAGGACATTGTTGAAAAGTAACGTCAGAGGAATTTGGTAGTGTGGGGATATTTTGGCTTTTTAAAGTCAGACAAGAAGCAGAGTAGCGTGCACTGCCTGTCGAGCTTTTTACTGGTCAGAATTGAGACGTTTCTATTTTCTATTACCCATTTAATTTTTTTTAACTTTAAACTTGACAGAAATAGTTATTTGATTTATATTGTGATATATCGGCTATCAATATCGACTGATATGAAATATCGTGATAGGATTTTGTTCCATATCGCCCAGCCCTAGCCCATAGACTTCTTGACACTGATTTGTGTCCTCCATTTCAGCATCCAGACTGTTTGAGCCAGAGCCATTGACTGTGGAGCCCCAGCCTCCTATCCTGTCCTCTATGGAGCCCTTCATCCCTGCTCTGCACTATGCCCTGTTCAAGCTGCGTCCTAACCCAGGCAAGGACTTGAGCTCTGGGGTGGAGCGACAGGCCACAGATTACCTAACACGAATGGATGCAGGCACAGTGCGGCCGTTCATTCTTCCTGACTATAAATATAATGTGGATGATCGGACCAACCCTCTCCCAGTGCCCAGACCCAAATTTAACATGGATGCCGTGCTCCGTTCTTATGTTCACAACCCTGTCAACTACATGTTACCTCTGAACAAGGTGAAAGACATCATCGAAAAAATACGTAACCCTGTGCCCCTACCTACGACTGCACCAGCCCCAGTGGAATACAGCCCTGTTTCTGACTGGGGTGGCTCAGATAGGGGCTCAGACAGGGCAGAAAGGCCCCCAGAAAGATTACCCCAGGAGAGGCCGCCTCCAGAAAGGCCAATCCCGGAGAAACCCCCATCGGATAGTAGCAGAAGGAGGCCGGGGGTGGCTCACTCAAATGGAGCCCAGTTGCAGCACAAGTCCCACAGTGAGCCCCAGTCCCAGCCTCAGCCCCAGCCCCAGCCCCAGCCTCAGCCTCAGCCCCAGCCTCAGCCCCAGCCTCAGCCCCAGCCCCAGCCCCAGCCCCAGCTTCAACCTCAGCCTCAGCCTCAGCCTCAGCCTCAGCCTCAGCCTCAAAGGTTACGACTGTCTCAGAATGAGTATGATAAAGACAAGATGAAACAACTGCTAAAGCTGATTCAGCTCCATAAAAAAGCACTAATAAAGGATCCTGGGAAGGAACGGGGAGAGGACGGGGCCTGGGATTCCAACAATCTAAAGAGGAAGTTTGATGGAGATGAGAGGGGAGGCGTCAACAAACACCAGCGCACGGACCCGCTGAGTAATGGGGAACCCAGTCGAGGTGAGGAGAACTACAGCTGGCAGTGTAACTTGATTTCAAATGCTGATATTTAATAAAGTTTAGTTTTTCCAAGATTATCAAATGGGATTCACAAGACAGATTATTTCTTAGTAATTACAGTTATAATTCCATAAATTAGATTGTTTATAACAAATGTTAAGCTGTTTCTATATTCATTGGTTAACTGGGTTGCTGTTGTCAGTCCACTGTGTTAGTCCAGTTTACGCAACCATCGTGATCTGTTTCAGTTTGGGGTAATTCAATTTGACTAGAAAAACCATAATAATTTGTACAAGTTGTCAAATTTGCAGTAATGCACGTGGTTTTTCCAAATCTTGGCTTTTCAAGTGCTAAATGCACTTGATGAATTGTGTGTTTGGTGTATGTTGTGTTAGGCTCCCAAGCGGGTGAGGTGGGAGATGAAGGTGTTCATAGTGACAATCTGACAGCAGTGATGGAAAGCATGGGCATTTATGACACTGATCTGAGAGCCCGGGGAAATGCCAACTCCTCGGCAGTCAACGAAACGCAGCGCCTTCTCAAGATCCTCCTGGCCACTCTGAACAAAGCTGTGGCTCAAGGATCAGTGTCTGTGCAGTCAAACCACGGTGAGCCGTCCACGCGGTCCAGCAGGAGTGATCCTTCTATCCCTGACCCAGATCTTAGGAAACAAAATGAGCCAGCATCACAAACTAACTACACAGAGGTGAGACACAAACAGGACTGTTGAAATATTTGACCATTTATTCATAGGCCCTAAATATAAATACTGGTGTTTTATCTGTTCAGGAGGATATGGACTGTAGCCCTGGTAGCCCATTCAGTGCAGGCTCTGCATCAGAGCAAGCTCACACCTCAGACAACCTGAGCTGGGTTCTCCCTGCCAATGAAGGTATCACAGAGCAGCCAGTGCACATAGACTCTCCCTTGTAGGCATATTTAGAACTAGTCCATTAGTCATCACTCTGACAACTTTACTGTCTGCTTTTCCCCCAGACAAAACGCAACCTTTTTCTGAGCCAGAGCCAGAGGCTGTGATAGTGGCGGACAGTCACCCGGAGCCAAAGACGCCTGCTGTCGCTGAAGTTAAAAAGGCGGTTCCACCCCCCACGGTACCGGTCATTGAGGAGGTCCCCTTCAGGCCCTCGATCAGCCTGGATACCATACTTAACCAGGAAATTCATAGCCTCACTTCTGATATTAAAAATATCATGCAGACTCATCATGTCTGCTATACCTCACAACTATCACCACGGTTTCCCCCACGCCACTGCTGGCTGCCCAACAGCTGCTTCTCAAACTTTGTTGCTCCCTACGTCTCTCCTGTCCCCTTTCAAGGGCATGTCAAAGCACTGTGTGAGAAGATGGACAAGTTGATCCCATCCCCACCTGCTCCCTCCAAGGTCACTTCCCCACCTCCCCTGGTTACAGTGTCTAATCTTTCAACACCACCCCCTGCCCCCATCCAGACTGCCAAACCTAAAACAGAACCCTCCCTGTCAAAGAGTAGCAACTCCTCCCAGAGTGTCAAAGTGAGCTCTGTCAAAGACACTGCATCCAGTAAAGTGAAGACAGATGCAGGGGGGGCATCAGCAGCTGCATCTGCAGAGTTGGGGGGAGATGTGTATTCTCCTTCTCAAGTCACAGCAAGTTCACCAGAAGCAAGTTCTCAGAATCCAGGGTCTGCGTCCAGCAGTGGCTCGGGTTTGCTCGCCGGCAGCCTGATTGGTCAGCTTAAGCCTGAGGTTTTCAGCAGTCTGGTGGAGATCTTTAAAGATGTCACCAAGAATACAGTGAAGTTCTACATCTACTCTGGAGAGGAGGGCGAGGAGAGCACCGTTTGTAAGGAAATAAAGGTACAATGCTCAATTCCACTGCACTATTCACAGGCAACCTTGTTACAAATAATTTAGTCCATAAAATGTCACAGATAATGGAGAAATGTCTCTTGTAAATTGCCTGAAACTCAAGTAGCAAAGCCAAAGGGACAACCCAGAGATAAGCATTTATATATAATAAGTAACATTTTAGAAAACAAAACAGGCAATTCTTTTGAGAAATAATCTGATTACTGTCGGAATGATGATAGTAATCATTATTTAATAAATACATTGTCATGCATCCATTATCTTTATCTGTTACTCTGGATCACAATTTGTTTAGTTTTGGAGCGAGAGTCTTCAGTTTTCTACTGTAGTATAATGGACAGAAATGTGAGGTCACGCTTGCCCCAATTGCTCAGCATGTCTTCCCTGTTTCAGCCCTCAGAGTTTTGAGTATCTATCAGTCAGTAATGACTTTTGTAAAAGAGGAGGACAGATTCATCTGTCTGTCTCTAATAATTATGTCTCTTCTTGCTGGCACAAAGGAGTACTTGAAAAGTCTTGGCAACAGCGAGTGCAGCCCGCAGACATTTCTGGAAAACAGCGGCAGCTTAGATAAGCTCCTCATCATCATTCAGAACGAGGACATCGCTGCACACGTGCACAAGGTAGGATCACCTCTCGTCACCCTCTTGTCTCAGTCACACCTCCAATCTGTAGTTCAGATTGCGGCAGCTGAGCCAGACAGAGAGCAAACAGAAATAATGGCTTCTTCATTTAGTTTTTTACCTCAGTTATTTCCCCTTTTATCTGGTTGCTGAGTAAATTATGTTAACTGACAGTGTGCTTGCATGTTATGTCAGAATACACATGGAAAATGACAGATTTATTGGTATGAACATTTTTTTTTTTTTTTTTAACACAAAATGATAATTAAGGTCTCAAATTTAACCTCTTGGCCCCTGCAGATTCCAGCTCTGGTGTCTTTGAAAAAGTTGCCTTCAGTGAGCTTTGCTGGAGTGGACACACTGGATGATGTGAAGAACCACACATATAATGAGCTCTTTGTGTCTGGAGGATTCATGGTGTCTGACGAGTTTGTCCTGAACCCCGACCTTATCACGCAGGGTGAGTTTTACTTTTCTTTGTGGAAACTGTGAGTTCATGGAAATATCTGTTGGATGATCCTTCAGCGCTTGTGTTACTGCTTTTTTCCAGATCGTTTGCAGGGGCTGCTGAAGTTCTTGGAGGAGCAGAGCACCCCTGAACAGCCTTGGCAATGGAAGGTGCACTGCAAGTCCCAGAAGAAGCTTAAAGAGCTGGGGAGGTCAGTATCCCAGCAGGAGTTTTCCCAAAATGGGAATGATCACGTTAATATTATCTTCAGACATATTAGGGTGTGAGGAAACATCTCAACGCTGTGCACATCTACTTTGCTCTTCTCCTACAGGTTAAATACCAACGCCATGGGGCTGCTGAACCTGCTGACAGCCTATCAAAAGAAGCATCTAGTGGAGTTCCTCCCGTATCATGAGTGTGACACACAGTCCCGACAGGCTCCAGAACTTGACTGCTTGATCAAACTACAAGCTCAGCACACGCAGCAGCGGCACCTTATCTTCCTCACGGGTACCTTCATCATGATCCTTATTAACTTGATCTGACACAAGGAAAAAAAAAAAAAAAAAAAACGACATCTTTATGTGTCAGAGTTGGAATGCTTGCATGAGATGTATTTTCCCCTGAGTGTTCTAGTTGAATAAATTATGTACATGATTCAGATGAGATGAATGTGTTTGTTTGTCGTGATGTGTTTTTACAGAGAGGCCATTTGAGATGTTCCTACAGTACTCCAGAAATGGAATAGTGATAGCGAGTATCGATGACGTTATGAGCGGTTTCCACAGTCTGATTGGCTCCATTAATCAGAATGAGCTTCCGACACCGCCCTCAACTGGTGGGTAGCATCAACAGCAAGACTGAACAGTAAAACACTGGATTTAATGTAATTTTGCTGTACTGAAATTCCTTTGCTAAATTGCCTTTTTTTCTCTTGAGTTATCTCATTAGTCAAAGATGTCTGTACCGTCAGCAGAGGTTTTAAAAGACATTTAATGCCATTAATGCATTTCTTAAATATGTATTGATAAAATCTTCCTCTCTGGTTCTCCATTTCTCTCCGTCTGCACTTTTCTGTTCTCTCAGTAGTGAATGATGAGTGTGTGGAAGAGGAGGACATGTCATTAGATTCTGATGATGGTGAGCCGCAGACTATAGCAGATCTGCCAGAGCAGAGTGCAGAAGTTGAGAAGCGGAAGCCTCCGCAGCCGCCCCCACCGGATATGGAGGAGTTTCGTCCTCCGCTTCCAGACCAGCAGGTCACCCCTGAGAGAACTCCAACTTTGTCTGAATACAGTGCTTTCAAAACGGCCATCTCACAGTTCAAAGCCACTAACCAGATAGGCATTGGCTCTTCAGACATCGGCAGCTTGTCACCCGGAGGTTTTCCTGTCAATCCCCACCAAAGCTTCCTGTGTCCGTCAGCATCGTGGTCGTCCTACACTGGGTCCTCTAGCTATGCGGCCTCCCCAGCATACCCATCCTCACCCTGCAGCAGCACCCAGGAACAGGAGTATCGCCCCCCAGCTACAGCCTCTGCTACAGTCCCAACTCCCCCTGTCATGGCCACACCAGGACCTCTAGCCAACCTGGCTTCCTTACCCTTGGAGGTGAAACCTCCCCCTCCACCTCACCTCATGATGCTGGGCCACATATATGGCTCGGACACTGGTGGAGCTGGGGCTACTGGGAACTCTCCACTCACCACTTCCCTTCCTTACACAGACCATAGTGATGCAGCCCAGCCAGGTTACATGGCTGGCATTCCTAAAAATGCAAGTGGGACTCCCATGCAACACGACAGGACACTGAGTGGACCAGGGGAGGGTATATGGAGCACTGCAGGGACCAGCACTTGTGAGGTCGGCAGTGGCCAGGGTGTGGGCACATCCGGCTTACTGGACCCCAGCGGGCTTCCAAAAACTGGGGAAACCCTCGCAGGCAGCACCCCTGGTCATCAAGTAGGCAGGACTCAGGTGAATTGCACTGACAACCTTGGACCACCTGTGGGCACTGCGGCCACCAGGGGGGGCTCAGTAATGAGACCTAAGCTACCGCCACATCCAATATGTGGTATGAGCTATGGCAGTATAGTTGGCATCCCTGGACAAATGGACCACGGGCCTATGCGGAGTGCTATGGGTTCAGGTACTTTAGGGAGTTACAGGGGGAGAGGGATCCCACCAGGACTTTGGCCTCGGCCAGGACGAGGACATGAACGAGGGGAAGGGACTCGAGGCGGACCCTGCTCGTGGGGTTATCCAGCAGGCAGAGGTCGAGCACAGGATTACTACTTGGACTACACATATTCTCACAACTATGCCCCTGAATAGACAATCATGGTGATCAAAGGGGAAACACAAACGCCATACTCCAGAGACTATTAGAGCTGGCTGAATGTACATATTTCCTTGTCATAAACACATTGATTTGAATCGGTAAATAAGGATTCTGGTTTTCTACATTAATAAAAATTGATACAGGCAGTGCCGAGTGTCCTACTGTCGTGTAAACTGTACGTACACTCTTTCCATGTGAGCTATTTGAGACCCTGTTCAAACCACTATATTTATATTTGCCAAGAAATGTTAATGGCCTTCCAGCTTCTCGGAATTGATCACATTATTTCTGTTTGTTCCGTTTTCGAAACGGTTTGTGAACAAGGGGAAAGGCTGATATTTTTTTAAGAAAAAAAAAAAAATAGTGAATGGAAATTCACTTTTGCTGTTGGTTTTCTTTTTTTATTTTACGTATTTGGTTGTCTTAAAAGTTCTATTAAAATGAAACATTTCAAATCATATTTGTGACAGGTTTGATGACAGTGTCAAGCAAACCATTAAAAATATAAATCCCAGCAGTCTTACTGTCATTTTGCTCAAGTTTGTGTTTAGTATAAGTACTGACTTGACTTCAAATAGCAGTCAAGATTTTGGGAAACAAAATGCCTAAAATGATTTCTGTGAAAAAATCAATTTTTTCCCAGTATTAACTTTTGTTTTATTCTCGGAATTGCAGGTCAGACATGGAAAGAAACACCAGAGGGCACTGTTTCTCCTCGATTTGGAAAATAGGTTAGCATTTTATCTTCTCAGTCCCATTCCAGTTGGACGGTAGTTATGTCATGGTGACTTTCGAAACTGTGAAAATGTGCTCTTTTTTTTTCCCTCCCATTAAATCAATTGTAGCTAAGATCCATCGCACAAACCCTTATTTTTTTGGGAGAGGCTTACCAAGCTTGGATGTTTTTCTCCAGCAACTATCTCACTGCACACTTACATTCACTCCTGGAAGCTGAACACCACAAATACTGACTGGGCAGCTTTAGTGGTAAAAATTTGCCAGATTGTATGCATCAGGTCAGGTCAGGGCATGAATGTAATAAAAATGTAAATATTAAAAACAAACTGCATAATTGGGAGCTTTGTAGGCCTTTAGTCTTTGCCTTGTGTGAAAAAGTTATGAAAAACACATCCCATTTATAATATATATAAATATGATTAAGTACGAATACTCAGGCGCCCAACAATTGAATTATAGAATTTATTGCTGAGTTAGCTACAAAAAAATTAATCATCACTTTGGAAGATGAATGTTCAAAGCAAATGCAAAACATTTTATGGCCGTATAAAATGTGACCATTCGCTGTTTCTCTGTACAGTTATTCAAATTATTCACATTTACTTTTTATTCATTTTAATATTCAGACTGTTGGTATGACAAAACTGGAAAAAAAAAAACAACATACTTAAGTGCAACATGGGAATGAGTCTCCCATCATCACATTATTTTTCTGACATTCTCACTGTAGTGCTTTTGTGCTTCACAAATACAGAAGCTTGTGTTTGAGTCTGTGCTCAAAAATTCTGTGAGTTGCAGGTGCTGAAGTGTCACAACCAGTCCTGTGGCCAGATGCATAAAACTCTGAAGATTCAGGCCTAAAACTTTGGGGCTGTAAAATTGTGTGCATATGCATGAATCTGTTTTATGACTCCCTCAGGGAGACACTCAGATGAGTCCCTCAACTTCATTTTGTGGAACTAAAGATGTCTTCATTAGGTTCATAAGATGCTCTGAAACAGAATGATAAATATTAAAATAGCATGTTAACAGTTTACAGAATGTGTTACAATAAGTAACAGGGATATAATATGCTAAAGGAAACTCTGAACACAAGAACAACAATATTTACATTTATGAACGATCGCAGAGTTTTTTGTTGTGGCAGCAGTAAAGCTTTCAGTGATAATGAATGCAGCTCTGAGAAGTTGCCTGGTTTGTTTAATGTCAAATTCAGTCTTGTAATTATTTTGCATTTTCATTTCACTGTTTAAAATGGCATGGTCTTAAAAATTAAAAAAAAAAAAAAAAGAAAAAGCCCCAGATCTGCCACAGTGACACATCCACCAAAAGAGACTTAATTATGCTGAAACGCCCATCAGTGTGTAATATTATATTGTGTGTTGCAGTTTGTCAGCATGCAAGCTATTTCACACTCTCCTGGTTATTTTTTAGTACTGGAGCACCCCATCTTACATCTATCAAGTGTTTTTCACATAAAACCTCGAAACTAAAGAAAAAAAAAAAGTTTAGTTGAGTAAAAAGTGTAATATTAGGTGTTACCTTTGGTGAAAGGTATCAAATAACCCAATAAAAATAGCATGACTAGTCTAACTCAACAAAATTATACTGAAATACTTGAGTGTTGGTATATTTAGCTGAATCATGGATCTGCTTTTCTTCTTCCACCAGGCACTTATAAAAAGCAAATAATTTAACAAGAGCAGACAAATAAGTGATAACCAGATCAACCAGATTCACTTTGCACAGTTTGCACAGTCGGTGAACTTGCATCTGTGAGCTGCAGAGCTGGGTTTAGATGTCACCTGAAGGTGATCCTTAGGGCTTCTGGAAATCCTCCAGTGTAGTAACATTGCCTCTGAATGGAGCTGTCGTCCTAAAACTGGCTAATTAACACAAAAAAGTAAAGCTACAATTTGAGTTTCAAGAGCAAGTGTCTATACAGATCAAGTCAAAGTGTTGACCTCATGATGGCACCAGATGAAAAGTCAGAGGCTCAACCAAAAGTTTATTACACTTCTTCCTGAGGGAAACGTGGACCTGTGTGCCTAATTTCATGGCCGTCCATCCAGTAGTTTCTGAATCATTGAGCTCAAAATCCATGACAAACTTATTGTGGCACCAAAGAGTCAGGGCGCCATCAAAGTGAGTAGGTTTCCTCCTTTGGGCATCGTGAATGCCTGTCCAAAAATTTATAGCAATTTAATAGCAATATTTGAGTCGGGACTGACGTGGTACCAAACATCAGGCTGACATTGCCATCCCCAGAGCCGTGCTGCCAGGATAACAGAAAAATGGTGCCATAAAATACACAATTCACTAACGCTACAAGACATTGTTGAATGCATAGCTGTGCTGTCTCTGACGGCAAATGTACAGGATTTTTAATAAAAAAAAAAAACTGAATCTATATCTTTTAGCGGGCGAATGTAACAGATAACAATAAGAGAAGCACCTCCAACATAATACAATAAACTCAGGAGAAAAACTGACACGGGCTGAACACCCGAGGAAGAATAAGAAGACAGGTAGGTTCTGTTGAAGTGTGCTTATGAGCCAAAGTATTAAACTTTAAGTCATTGCGCTTGTCAACTCTTACAATGTGGATCTACATGCTACTTTTACAAAATGGCCCCACAGAGAGCGAGAAGACAGCTCACCTATCTCATCGCTCGGATCAGCTTGTATCACTGCGTATGTTCACGGTCATCAGGTCTGGCTAATGACGCATTTATGTTCAATCTTCCCCACAATGATCTGACTGAGAGCACAATCCTGCTGAACATGCCGCTGCTTTCAAATATTGGGTGCGTGTCCATATTCAGTGGAAAGGTGTGGTAAACTCTAAGATATTCGCATGCTGAAGACTGTGCATGTGTTTCTCAGGCGCACGCCAAATGGCCAGTTTGAATTAAACAGCGGTTTGAGTCTGTTGGGTGACACCTGCCCTCCTCTGTGCTTGTGTTTGTGGGTGTCACAGTGCCTGTACATGTCGTTGGCACAGCTTGTTGCCTCCACTCCTGATGACTGTTTTGACAGTTCAGTAATAGCCCCCGTTGACAGTCATGGCAGCCCTTTACAAACCAAAGCAATTCATTCTCATGCCATTCAGAGTGAAATTCCCTATTCAGAGTAATTAGGCTCTTGAATAAGATGATTTTGAATCGGTGGGAATCCAGCTGAACTGCGGAAAACAAATCACCTGGAAAGGGAAGTGCTCTGAATGAGGTCTGGTAGACTGTTTTGCTTTAGTAACAGACACATTTTCAAGCATCATACGGTCTGCTGCCTACATCGGCTTGTTTTAACTCAAAGGAGTTCAGCATGATTTGCGAACAGCAGATTCGGTGACCCATATAGCCAAAGGCTTGTGTCTCTCTCCGTAGATTGAAAAATTCTGATGTCATTTCACGTGCAATGAGTAGGATTACTTGTTCGTTTGTAAAGAGTGGAGGAAAAACCAGCATAAACAGAAGAGAAATAAAGAAAGAGAAGAAGACCCCTTCATCTGCCTCAGTCACTCTCAGACCACCACTGGGCCTTGGTGACGAGAGGCTTAGAACTACTAAGCCCCGCCCCCAGACCCACTGACTGTTGAGCCCATGTATAATCTTCCATATTAAACAAACCACCACAAACAAACTGTTCCTCCATTAAACAAATAGACCTCAATACAGGCTTCAACACCTTTGAGTCAAATATCCCAGTCACAGACCTGGGAAACCCCCCCCCCCCCACAGTCCAATTAACAGTGGTACAGTCCAAATTCACCACACCTGTAGGTGATGGCGGTGGCCTGTATATAAGGCAGCCCTGCCCTCAGCTCTGGTTTGGACCTGGAGGCTGGAGGGGAAGAACACTTCCTTAAGATGAGTATGGCGAAAAATGACCTGCATTAACTAAACGGTGGTGTGTTGTATTTTCTCAATGTTAGCTGTAACTGCAATGGATACACGTCAAATTGTGGTGCATCCTCTTCATAGTCACACGTGGCACGCTAATTTATATTCAATATCAACAGCATATTGTTGTATGGCTACATAGCACATTGCCTGCGACCTTGCATGATTATCAGATTAGAACGGCTTCACGGTTATCCTTTCCCATTTTCAATTTGTCTTAACTCACTGATCAATTGGCCAAGCAAAAAGGAAGTTGACAGTAGACCATGGGCCAGTACTCTGGCTGGTTGAATGAGGACCAAATTTTAAATTGCAACAAGTTATTACAGTTTGAACTCCCCTCTGACAGGAATACGCGTTACAACTTGGATGGGGTGAAATAATTTTGAGCCTCTAAATTTCAATATGTCTTCACAGTTGCAGGTGAAGTCCTTAGTGTCGCAAGGTTAGAACAAAATGCAGGATACAGTGCATAGCTTCCCTCATTCCACGCGACGCGCTGCCGCTCCTAAATCAACTGTTATGTAACCTTGGTCGCCATTGGACCCTCTGAAATAGAAAGGCCTTCGTGAAATGCTCACATCATGCTCTCCATTTTAACCCACCTGCTAATCATATCAGAAACAATAAATCTCAATGCAGCTGTGTCAGGGAGCGGAACCAGATTAGAGGGATTTAAAACCAGTGAAATCAACAAAGCACCTGTTTTTACATCCCTGTGGTAATCTCCTGAAACCCTGACTCATCGCACCGTGGAATATCTCGGGAAAACAACAGACGAGGGCAGACACCAATACCTTTATATCACTGGGCCACATGGCGATTTGTTGCATAATCTGTGTCCCCTAACTTAAATGTTTACATTTTATATTGCTTAATATCAAAAAGTATTAGTGGCAATGTGATTAAACAGAGTGCATTACAATGCCGCGGTATCAGATTTTTGCTTAATCCCTGATAGTTTAATAGTGATACGTGCTGTCAGAGCTTACCTGCCCCAGTTTGATCCGTGGTTGCCCATTTGACTGGAGATTTTCATCTTTTTTTTTTTTTTTTGCCTCTGAATTTGCATTCAAGTTGCACAATAATGTTACTCTCCCAGGGGTTGAAAGGAGTCAAATTTTAATTAAGGATTTAGAATTAATCGAAGGCCCCTTCCTCCAATTTCCTCCGAGATGTGTAGTTACTGACATCTTGTCTGACATTATATGAAGGATTACATCTAATCTTATTCAATCTGAATGCAATCCTCAGTCCCGCCCTGTGTGCATTCAGATTAAACTGCAATCTTCAAACATTATGGATTCTTGGACTTTGGAGAAATAGATTTTTTTTTTTTTTTTTTTTCGTCTTCTGAGGCTTTTGTCTCATGTTTCAAGTATCTCTTCATCTTCAGCTGCCCATATGCTCTCCCTCGTCTTTAATGTCATTGAAATATTCTGGTCTCACACACGGCGGTACGCAGGGCCGTCTGCAGCATCTTTTATCTCTGTTGTTGCTCTGTGTAATTATGTCATTTAAAGCTTGGTATACTGAATTGGGAAAAAAAACAACAAAGCAACACAAAGAAAGGCTCCCTTCTGGGTTTGCATCAGGACTGCTTGAAGTATTTGTCACTTCAGTTAAATTTTTTGCGGTTGTTTGTTCCGCACTGTTCAAAGTGCTCTGCTGTGTTTGATCAAAGAGATGGCGTTTTTGAGGAGCAGTCCAATTGTTTGTTTTGGTCCTCTCGAGGCTCCTGATGTCTATACTTCACCATTTGCCCGATAAGCAGAGTGCTGATAGCCATTGTTTTCTGCTGCCAGATTAATTCAGCAGGTTTGTGTATGATATGTATATGTATGATGGATCACTGCAGGATGTACCTCTGTTTTCTGTGAGATAAGATTTTTAAGTGTTTGCTTCAAGCCATACCTTTTACACACAGTCACTGCTTTTGTTGGATCTTAATTCCTCCTTGTGAAATGGTGGCTACAATATTTGCCTTCAAATCAAAACTACATAGGAAGAGTGGGAGTTAGATCTAAAGGGACTGAATGCTTTATTAGGTAAACAGGGAAAGACTTTTCCATCATTTTTGCATTTCACATGTTGAAGTTGGATATTATAGACATCCTGTACGTAGTCATATTCAGTGCGTTGCAGTGCTAAATATGGTGCTCCAACTTCAGGAGCTCAGTCCATCAGTCATACGTTTGAAGCGTTTTAGAATCTTAATCCTTGTTAAAAACACAGAATCACATTCATTCTCTGATCCCCATGAGAAATCTCCCACTCTATTGCTCTACCTGAGTAGCCTCCACAGATGGGGTTTTTTTTTTTTCTTCCCGCTTTTAGGGCTCATAATGGCTCTCCTCTGATTTTGCACTGTCTGTAGCCTGACTGCAATAAATCACAGTTGAAACTTTCATTTTGACTACTAGGCCAGATGACAGAAAGGAACAGAAATGGAACAGGGGGATTGCTTTTTTTCCCCCTTCTTCTTCAGTAGTTCTTTTAACTGCAGCTGACAGGAAAGAGACATGAAGTCCCCCCCCCCCCCCCTTACAACTGTAACACTCACTTCTAATAACATCACAATGCTAATTCCTGAGTAAGGAATTTTACTGATGTGTCCTAAGGTTCCCTCTTTCCGCGGCCGAAAAAAAAATAACCGGTTCAGCATCCACTTTCACATGTCCATTCTGTTCCTTCTGCATTTATCATGGGCTCCACGAATGCCACGTGCTTCTCAGTTTGAATTTTGTGCTGCTCTCTTGGGGAGGGGGAAAAAACAGAAGTCAGGATGCTGGGGTCATAGGTCGTGATGGGGGTGACTGCAGGTTTGGGCTGTTTGCAGCAGCTGCAGCGACATGGAGTCAGGTAGAGGTACATGAGGATGAAGACCATGGTCACCACACAGCCCAATAATGTTGTGTAGCCGGTGTTGAATGACTCCCCTGCAGGGACCAGCACCGTCACATTCACTTCACGAGTTGCATTCAGTGCCTGTTTAATATCCACAGCTGTGCACACGTACAGACCTGAGTCATTGACCTTGGCTGCTCGGATCTCTAAGGTGCCATTAGCAAACAGGCTAATTACTGTGTTATTTATGCTGGCCTGGGTGATGAACCCCTTGCTGGGGGAGATCCACATAAATGAAAGCTCTGCACCTCTGAGGGATGTTTGGCAGTCTAGACGCACTCTGTCTCCCTCTGAAACCAACACGTTGGAGAGCAGCACTGTCACAGGCTGGGAGACAGCTTTCTCAACGGTGCAGTTGTTGAAGAAGCGGGTGTGCCTCAGGAACTGGATCGACGCTCGCGGGTCACCGGAGATGGAGCAGGTGTGCTCATCTGTGAAGTCCTTCAGTGAGTCATAACCCCTAAGATCCCAGTGCCAGAACATGCTGTACATGGAGCAGTCACAGATCAGAGAGTTGTTGTGGAGGTAGAGCCCCCGCTGCACCAACCGAGGCAAAGCTTTCACATCCTCCCAGGGCAGACGACTCATCCGGTTGGACGAGAGGTCCAGCATGGTCAGGAAAGGATGGCTGTGGTCCTGAATGGAGAAGAATGGGAAGTGCGTGATCTGGTTGAGGCTAAAGTACGCCTTTTTTAAGCTGCTCAGACCACTCAGCGTGCTGGCCTCCACCTGAGCGATCTTGTTATTGAAGAGCAGCAGCTCCTCCAACCTCCACAACCCCTGGAAGTAGTGCTGCTCCACCACATGCAGCCTGTTGGAGGATAGGTCAAGGTGCCGTAGGCCGGAGGCGTTCTGAAACACCCCATGGCCGAGAGCGCTGATTTGATTGTGGGCCATCCGGAGGGTTTCCAGTCGCGGCATCTTGTTGAAGCTTCCGGGTCCCAGCCAGGATAGATGGTTGTGGCCGACGTCAAGGGTAACGGAGAAGAAGGGCAGGGACAGAGGTAGCTTGGCCAGACCTGCAGAGCTACAGCTCACTGTGTCAGACGTACAAAGGCACATGGATGGACAAGTCTCCTCAGACACGTGGAGGAGACAGAGCAGCACCAGGAAGGAGCCCGGATACAGTCCAGGGGTCATCTTTCTGAGATTTGGTTCCTCCAAGTTTTCTAATCTGCGGAGCTCACCCTGGTTAGATAACAATCAGATAAGAAACGACATCTATTAAACATACCACCGTTTTTCGAGCCAACTGCTACTTTCCTACATTCTGTAGACAGTATAAGATAAGTTCAAGGTTAATGCCTCACCGTCTGTGGCAGAGGATGTATCTATTTCAGGATGTTTTACACACAGAAATGTTACACATTTTTTGGTCTACTAGTCAGTGTGGGGATAGTGTTTCCCCCCCCTACTGTCTGCTAATCAGCTGATTATTTAGCTCATTTCATCATTATCTATAATGTCAAAACATTTCTGTGAAAGCCTTGAAATATCTTAATTTGTCCAGAAAATGTCTGAAGCCATAACATTTTAGATTTCCTATCATAGATGACGAACAGCAGAGAAAAACGTGCTTGAAACTGGAACTTTTTGGGAATGTATTAATTTGCCAGAATTTCTTGAAGGTCGACTAACTAATCATGAGGTCATATAGTAAAAACGTAAACACATTTAGAGAGAGAAATACTTCACCTGGAAATAGGCTTCTTCTGTTTGTGAGCTGACTTGACGTTAAACATTATCTGAGATCCATTCAGACAGATTTCCTGCTACTGAGGTCTTTCTGACTTTAGAGGCAAACAAGTTCATACCACTTCAAGACAAGTGAACTGTTTGGCCTTCTTAGGTAATCCTATTTTTTCCTCCAAAACAGGGGGAGAGAGGGGGGGAAAAAAAAAAAAAAAAAACCTCCCGAATCCAAATTAAGCTGCTTGGCAAAGAATAGAGACACCAACTTTCCCGTGCATTTCTTGTTTCAAAGTATCATCCCTTGAATGAATACTCACAACACTGCTCGCATCCTTCTCTACCTGTCAGATCCTCCCGAGGTGCTCGGGGAACAATGCACCGCTCTCGCCTTTCTCCTCATCTAAGTTCGAGGTCTCCCTTCCGCCGCCGTCCTCGTCCCAACTGAGAGCACTGCTCAACAATCATCCTGCCGTGCAGTGTGTAACAAACATCACAGAGCTCACTTAATCTCCCACAATCCCCTCCTCCTCCTGTGTCATTTAGAGAGCAGCCGTGTCTCTCACTCTCATCATTAAGTGATAATACGTGCGACTGCCCTTCTTGAACTCTCACTCTCCATCTTCCTCTTGCAACAATATCAGTTTTCCCACAGTATACTATTAATATTCTATGCCATTAAACTTTTAGCGTTTGGCTTACCAATGGATTATTAGAACATAGGAGCCTTCTTGATGAATATTACATGTGCCGTCCAGTAACTTTTCACCAGTAATCCCACTGGACTGAAATTTATCCCTTTCTACTGTACTTCTCTCTTTGCTTCTGTCTGTGTGCCGGAGAGAGTGAGGGAGACTCTGCATATTGGTTTACTTAATTATTATTTGCCAGTTGTGCTTCTGTGTCCCTCGTCTCGCTGAATACCCTTTCTTACCTCTGTGCCGCCGAACATTACTGTCTGTTTTTGGGGTTTTGACAGTGCACATACATGTTCACACACATTCATGCATTCTAAGTGCCTTTAACAGCACATCCCCTCCTTTCTTTCATTCCTTCCTCCCCCTTGGCTGTGGGTTTGACTGGATATATTCTGTCCATGCTGCTTGGTCTTGGTGGTTTTGACAGATCTGATTTCTGTCACAGTGAATTAGTTTTGCCTCCCAGCAGCCACCTCCTCGCGTCCACCCAGAACCCTCCGCCTCCCCCTCCCTGTAAGTGCTCAAGGCTTTGACTGACTCCCACTCACTCACTCTGCAGAGGCACATATGGGGGTACAGCCCATCATAAGCTGGGCTGCTGGGAGCAGATGTGTAGTACACATGAAGGTGTATGCGGAGAACTGGCGCTGAATGTTAGGTGTGAGGCTTCAGTCTAAAATCAGGTCTGAATATTCCACTGTAGTGTTTATGAATAGGATTAAGGGTGAGAAAACACCATTTGGATGTATTTGTGCTAAAGTGAACAAGCTTTCACCATCTTTGGCATTTTGGCATTACATGCAGTCTTTTCCCAAGGCTAGTCATCAGCTTGGCTGGAACATGTAAGAAATATATACACCCACTCATGTACATTTGAGATATGGTAGAAAAGGATCTAAACAGGCCCTCCATGTAGGTGTTAGGTTTATGTGGGCTCATGTTCATGGCTCAAATGGCCTCAAAGTAATTTGTCTGTTTTTCTGTAAATTGAACTTTGTCCTACTCCAAAGTAGATCTTTATCCGGATAGCCTTTTAAATATTTATGCTTCATTGATTCCTAGTCTTGAGGTATTATGTAACACTTTGTTGGATGAGCTGCTTCAATCATGTATGTAGTGTTTTTTTTTTTCTTTTTTTCTCCGTAGTCCTTAATTGTAAACAGATCACATAAGCCCTCTAAACCAGTGTATTCATATGCATAAGATGGTAATAATTCATGGTTAGCTGGGCTCAGAAGAGAATGAATATATAGAGCATTTAAAAAAAAAGTCTAGCATCGTGCCAGCATGATGTCAGTGGCTGCAATTGTTCTTAGCTGGAGTATAATTGTGCGAGGAAAACATGTTCTTTTTCACAAGAGGCCTTTATTTTCCTGCTGTTGACATAACAAACATTTCGGTAGCTCATTATTTTCAGAATTGACCTCCATTCTGTAAGGGAGCCGTCATTTTCGAGTGCAATCAATTGTCTTTGTCCTCAGAGATAAGCTCAATCAAACCACAAACAAGACACACAGATAGTTGTTTCTGCGCAACGTATTCACTTAAATTGTTAGACAATATTTTCTTAGAGAAATAACGTTCGAAGTTTCAGCACCATGAGGTCCTCTGGAATGTCAATATCAACACCTCCCATCCACCCTCGAGCACCGCGCTGTCAACAAAGCGCCATGTTGGCCTCCGCTTGTGCATGCTCCTGTACGTGTCCTTTGTCTGACTGGTTGTGTAGCTCCAGCCTGCTGTTCCGCAAAATCCCTAATCTAATCAGAATCTTTGTATCAAGCTGCTTTGCAAATCGCACTGCCTTCTTTCGCATATATTTGATTAGACTTAGCGTATGCGGAATAGTCCTGCCCATCAGTCAGGTTCAGAGTAGACCTCAAAGCTTAAACCCTGACCCTGATGCATCGTGCCCCAAGCAGAAAGTGATTTTCCCTTTGCCATCTGCTGCAGAGAGGAAGTGAAGGAAAAGAAAGGAGAAACACAAGGCAGCACAGATAAATGTCTGCGCTTATATTGCCCTTGAGAAGCCGCTCGCTCACAGTATGTAATATACAGCTTAATTTCAGATGCAAGACTCCGATGTGCAGTATTTTCACCAGATATTAAAATACTAGAATGCAGAAATACATGTGAGACTTCTGTTATTATCCATTCTCTAGCAATGCTTGATTCAGAAGGAATAAGTGCCAGAATTATGTAAAAAAAAAAAAAAAATCCATCAGCTAGCAGCTTTATTCCTACAATAACAAGCTGTAATTTGATTTGAAAGGCAAAGAATAGAAACTGACGAGGAAATAAACGATGTCCGGATGTATGTTTATTGAATAAATATTGGACAAAATGGAAGGGTGGGACAAAACACAAGAGCAGGCCTGTCTGACACATTAGTGCACTAAAAATATCCAACAGGAGCTCTGCAAACTGCAGCTGAAGGGTTTCCATCGTCTCTGTCCACCATTTCTGAACCTCTGAACCTGCGGATGAGCATCCTTGTTTTGTATTTATTCTGCCTTTTTCGTTAGTGTTTCTGGCAGCTAGTCTCTCAAATATGAGTGAGTCAATGCCTATCTGAAGTTCTGGGGGATTAGAAGGAGATTGGATATATATGTATCCAGTGTCCAATCTTCCTATATATATATATTTTTTTTTTTTTTTTTTTTTTTCTCCTGTGAGTGAATTTGCAGTCTGAAGCTCTTTGTTGGAAAGTCATTTCAGACATTGTTAGATTGTTTGCTTGTCGCAGGGCGTTGCTCAGTTGTTCTACAGGCTCTATATTTGCGAAGCTCAGGGTTTGACTCACAGCAGTCCAAAGCTGGTGAAACAGTGATTTTGTGTGCCACGTTATTTGAGCTGCACACACAGAATCCTTAGACTTATCTCTGTCTTTCTCCATTAGAGCTTCTCTCCACTCTACCCGTCTGCCAGATGTGATGCACTGGAAGTGTGAAGAGACAAGCACACCATCTAGTGGTTTAAGACTCTACTCAATCACTCTTTCCTCTTACTAGTGCTAGTGCTGCATCAAGGAACAAGAATGAATGGAATTCATTCAAAGAAATGCTACATCATCCACAGCTAAATACAACTTAAAATACTGTGTACAGACAAAATTAAATCGTAGGCATAATTTAACACCTGGCCTGGTTCCGTATAATCTGGGTTTTTCATGCCCATATAGATCCGTCTTTGAGAACTCTGACAATAAAATGGCACATTGTAACTTTTTCAAATTTAAACATAACATGAACATGAATTTCTGAGACATGTTTTATTGTTGTATTCAATTGTTTTTGTTGTTTCTTGTATTGTTTGATTGGTACAAAGGTTTTGCTAAGTTAAACGATGAGATGTAACGTGTTAAATACGGAACTTAGAGGATCCCCCCCCCCCCCCTTCCAAATGTCTTCTCTCAGCCAGGCTAACACTTTCCCACAGGTCTCTGTACTAGGCTAAACAAGCCAATGCTGCAGATAGGGAGATATTGATCTCTGTCAAACTCTCTGAAACAAAAAAAACAAAAAAACGATTTTGCTAAATATTGTGCAATTTCAATGAGATTCATTTTAAATTATTCTGTTCCTTGATTTTCGCCCATGGAACTATTGGCAGTCCTGGTTATTTTTCCATTTTAGGTCCCACTAATTTACACCACGTATGGTGCAAATGCAACGCAGGAGCCCAAGCATCAAGCCTAACTCTTGAATGTGATGCAAACTCACGTTTTCCCACGTGTCATTACACAGAAAGCAGTATGCAGGACGCAGGGCTCGAGGTATGAACAGCCCCACATCTCCGCTCCCTCTGTCATCTGTGCTGATTGCTAACAGATTTCAATTAGGACACACAGGAGTTAATATGATTGCTTGCTGTTTACCCTTTTTTGCTTCCTTCCATGGAAGCCAATTATACTTGAGTATCAGTATATGAGCGCTGGACGCTACTAATGGCTGTGCTTCTCCCTTTGTGTTCACATTACTGAAGGATATGGGTTGTGAAATGAGATCACTACTGACTACTGTGCTATCAGTGATTGTGCTATAAAACATTATGGCCCAGAACATAGTAAATTGTCTGACGTGACTGAGATGGCACGCTGTCTGCTCTTCCCCCGTTCTTTTATCTGTTGTCCTCTCAGTCCCTTTATTTTGTCATCTCTTGTTTCTCTCTTCTGCTCTAATATCTTCTCCTCTCTCTCCTCCTCAGTCCTCATCCTGTAAAGCCTTCCTCCAGCTGCTTATTGCCCCCTTCTCTCTCATTTTATTCCTCTCCTTTGGTTTATCCTCTCAGCTCTTATCTCCCCACATCACTTCTTTACACCTCTCTGCCTTTCATCTCTAGGCCTCTGGTTATCAACAGAGACAGAAAGGACAGGAGCCAAGCGTCTGCCCTCTGCCCCTACCACATCACTTATGGTGCATTGATATAGCTTAGAAAGTTCATTATTTTTTAATCAATCAGGGATCAATGTATATAATATGAAGCTTTTACATAAATCAGTCATAAGATGAATCATTATCTCATTGCTTAGTAAATCCATGGCCACATAATCTAAAATGACATGTGCATGTCGGGCATGCATGGCCATAAATTGAAGCACCAAATATGTCAGGAAATAACTATTTATGAGCTGTACATTCGTCAAATGGTAGAGAAACACAACGTTGTGGCGCCAAGGAACAGGTTGGTCTGATTGCATACCGCCGTTGAGACGGTGTGGTGGATCCTGCAGCCAGCTGTCTGTACCACCTGAGCCATGTCGCTGTTGCCGTGTCACTGCGCTCTGCTCAGACAGACACTGGGGGACACGAGGGGTGATGAGCAGTTAGCGGTTCCCTCAAGGATCTCCGTGGAAAATGAAACCATCTCTGAACAGGTAACTCAATTTAACTCGTGGCCGCCTTCTCTGGAGCTACAAGCGCAAATACTTTCCCAGCTGATGAGATGAGGTAACAGAGCATGGCCGGAGTCACTGAATGCAACAGGAGAGGCCCGATCCACCCAAATTGCCTGGACATGGTCAAGGGAGGCTTTCTCCCCCCCCCCCCCCGCCACTTTTACAGATGGAAAAGGGGTAGAGAGGTTCTGGGTTTCTCTCCTTCCTTTTCAATCAATAAAATAGACTGGCTTTAATCATGAGGCTATTGAGTGCTGAAGCTAGCAAAATGGAGAGTTGGTCTTCTGGAACCATTCCCAACATTACCCCCTGCCTCAAAGGCATTTGCCTGTACAAGAGGGAAAATACTGTATTTGGCTTTAATTTGCAGCGAAGCTGATGAGGTGGCAAGACTTTCAAAATATATTTTTCTATCCCATTTTGTACTTTGTCGACATGGAAATTAAATGGCTTATTTCCTCAGAGGTTGACTAAAAAAAGAACACCTTATGCGAGTCTGTTGGTTTAACATTTAGCCAGATGAAGGAAGTAGCCTGCTGGTATTCCTTTTTCTTTTAAATTGTTGTATTACTACAACAATTTAAAAGAAAAATGCTGCATAGCCATTAAAAGTTGTACAATTACAGCCCTAAAGTATTATCAGCAAAATATAGTCGCAAAGCAAAGGTAAATCCACTCAGTGTAAATGACCACTGCAGCTCATGTATAATTATCTATGACATTATTAGTTTGCTCATACCATTACATAAATCTTAAATTACATTCCATTGTTGTAACCAGTGGTGCTAGAGCTAGTTTTGAATTACTTTACATACAGTTTGGTATTTTAATTCAGTGGTTGCCTCTAAAGGGTTGAGATAAATCTGGAGAGGTTCTGTGATGATTAATGCGGTAGACAAAGTGGGAAAAAAACAAGGCTCTCTTCAACAAATTTATATTTATTAATTTTGGGAAGTGCAGCTTTAATCTTGTATCTTGTGCTGTATTGTCTTTTAGAAGTTTGATGCCTTTTTTCTTTTTTTAAAAAATCTGAAACTACTAACTCCAGCTGTCAGTTGTAATGGGATAAGTTTAGGGGGAGCACAAGCATCAATTTGCAATAGATGGAAAAACTTGTTAAACAATAGTACACAGTAAGAGTAATATAGCCAGAAAAAGGTTAGGCTACATTTGGATCAGACTAAAGCTCTGAAATTATCCTTATTTTGACAATGAAATAGATTAGCCCCAAAGAGAAGGTGTCACTCTCAAACCGCTCATTAGAAATAACTCTTATTAGAGCATTTCATAATTGTTCTCCAGCTAAATTATATAATGATCATTGACCTTTCTGCAGTCTCACTTAGTAGTCTGAGCTGGGGCATTCAGGAAAGTCAGTTTAATGAGTGCAATTTAATGTGTAGCTCAATAACGCTATCTTCAACTCCATTATTAATCACAATAAAAAAAAAAGTTAGCTCTGTTAATTATTGCAAATGTGTTACAATGAAAATGCCAATGTGGTTTGAAAGCCTCTAGGTATTTCAGAAGAAGTGATGTACTTTTCACACTCGTGGAAGGACTCCTAATAAAATGTCACTCTGGCTGCAGATGTGTATAGCTTTAGATGTAGTCTTTCAGCAAAGTGTGTATGACTCCATTAGAACACATAAGATGAATCTTTAATGTTCCCTGCAGGCAAATTGGATCATTATGCATTTCATGTCAGAAGGAAACGCGTGGCATATATTGGCATTGTTCATTTACTGCAAAGTAGCAGCGGGTGTAATGAAGAAGTCTTCCCTTTAATTATGAAGTGTAGATTCAAGCCCCCGTCACATTAGCATCTTTTCCTGAAGTGAAGTGGAGTGCCTTTGAGCAGGACTTTCCATCCCTAATATAACGTCCACGGGAAAGCAAAGGCGAAGGAAAGATGATGTAGCACTAGGAGTTTTAAAACTGAGAGCAGCAGCCGAACATCATGCCTCTCTGTCAGCCGCACGCTGTGAGAGTGAGACAGAAGATGAAAAGGGGGGCGAGGGGGGGGGGGCAACGAAAACAGGATTGAGTGAAACTGATTATAGCCTGCAGAGGGCAACCATTAAGCTCACCAAATATGATTATCACATTTTCAATAAGGTTGAAGCCGTTGGATAGAGAATGTAGACCGCATCGCTGTTTCTCCCTCCTGTTCTTGCTGCACCAGGTGCAACATGTTTTTGCAATTCAATCTGGCTCTAAGGCCACGAGGAGGCTTTGCTTATTGCTCAGATCCCAAAACAAATGCAGCAAATATGAGGGGCTGGGCTGCAGTGGGAGTGGCTCTGGGCTCAGGGGCCTAGATGTGTGTTGGTGTTTGAGCGATTACACAATGATTACCACCCACTGTGTGTTGTTGTGCTGCGTCTATGTTGCGGTACAAGGGCACTTGGGGGATTTACAATAGTCTTCATTATTATCAGAATTTAAATAGCTTTGCTGATAAAGTCTATCCAAAATGAAACCATATTTCAATAGATTACCCCCCCCCACCACCACCACCACCCCTCTGCAAACCCCTAACACTCATCACAAGGCTGAAGCTAATGAGGGATAAGAAACTGGAGATAAGGCAGTTTGGGCTTGAGGGTTGTTCTTTTGCCTTTTTTTGTAATTATTATTTATTTATTTTTTTTGTATATTAAGGACTAAAGAAGCGTAAAGGTAATTAAGACTAAATTATTTCCACAAGAATTGGTTAGTTTGGATAAAATAAGAGGCGAAGGTTTCTCGAGAAAAGAAGTGAGCCCATCTCTCTGTGCATTCTGGCTGAAATTAGCCCCAGTCTCTCTGTTCTGATTATTTCCTTATCTTTCTCCTGCTAGCTGGCGGTGAGTAACAGTGACCCGCTGAATTGCTTCCTCGACCATATTTCCTGGTCTGACTCCAGCATTGCAATACATTCCAAGTTTCGCTGGGTGTATTCAGAGGCTTAAAATCACACAAAACTGCAAAAAGAATGACTTACCAGTAAAAAAAAAAAAAAAAAAAAAAAACCTGGATCAAAAGAACTCGTCTGCCAGATGTGACTGTGTTGGATCCTCTCCATAACTATTATCCATTACCAAACGTAAAAATACACACAGCACATCATTTTATACTTGAGCAAAGGCAGACTTTGAAGTAAACTACAGTCAAATAAAGATTTTAATTGATTGATTTACATGGCTGTTCAGTTAGATCATCTAAAACAGTCAACAGAATAACTCATGGCTTGTTTGAAATTCTCAAAAATGTTGGCAGCTCAAATCCGACACTGTGGTAAGATAAAACCAAAAAAAAATGGGTTCTCAGAGCAGTCATTATTTAAATGATAACAATCAAGCAGCAGCCACGTTTTATCTCTTTTGTTTGAAGGGCAGGGGCCACTTGTTGTTTCACATCCTTATAATTTGTGCTGCTGCAGGCGAGCTGTGCATTTTAATTTGGTTTTTCACATGGATGCTATCGGGCTAACGCGAGCAAACTAGTACACTAGTTAATGTGTGGAGTCAAAGTTACACAAGTTAGGGACCAAAGGTCTAAAATAACTGTTGTCGACATCCTCTGCCCCCCCTTAGTCGTATTAATGAGGCTGCTATACACCCAGTCAGCTTCATTGTTTTTCTACAAACAAAAAATATGCAACAACAATATCTCGAAAAAATGTAACAATCACAAACAAGTCGACAGAATAAATGCTTGAAAGGCCTTTTGAAATAGAAAGGATATTCGTTTTGTGACAGAGCATCTTTAATCTGACAGATTTAAACAAATCCTACTTTTTACTAAGGATTACCCAGAGCGGTTTCTCCATTCCTTTCTAAATAATCACAGAATATGGAAAACACCTATTATAATTTCATAAGTCCAGGATGAGATATTTGCTTGTTCAACAGTCTGAAAGCCCAAATATATTCAGTTTACTATTGCATACGACAAAGAAACAGAAAAAGTTCGAATTTACTGACCCATTAAAGTAATTCACTGTTGGGTATATTAAGCGTTATTGTAATAATAATGTGAAGTGGTCAACAAGCACTTGAATTGATTACTTGTGCAGAACAACTGCGTGCACGCAGGCTGCACGACTTTCAGGCTAACACACTTGTGCACAGTAATTTGAATATTTGCCAAGCGACTCCTCTTCGCCTTGTCGGCCAGCTGCTGTGATTTTTCTTCACTGAGAATCTGTCCTGTCCGAGTAAACAGTGTCATTGAAGTATTCCCTCACTGTTGATAGCCATGGCACCTTCAATGATGAGGCAACAGACATGGCCTGGGAGAAATATTAGCTCAGCAAGGTCATAGCAGACAAGGTCCCATCTGTCTCTGTGCAGCCTCAGTGGATCCCAGGTCCCTACATTACTGTGGCCCCGGGGCAGGCAAAATGGATCATCAATCTGATTTAGAGAGACTGTGGCCAGTGCTGTCGTTTCCTCGCTGAATAACACTAGTTTCTTTCTCTCATCACCTTTTGCAGGTAAATTCAAAATGGGTAGAGATGTTAAACTGTCTCATGAATGGCGTCGCGGAGCCCAGACCTTCAGCGAGCTTGGCATCGCATTACATCACGCCAGCATTGCTCGCCGTGACTCTCTGCGGCTGATATGCATATCAAGGTTCAGTTCAACATTTCAGTCAGGGCCATAAAGGGGGGGAAGAAAAAAAAAATTTAGCAGAAAAGAAATCAGTTGCAGCCATTTATTTTCATTTGAGAGTGAATATACTGCTGTGTATTGGAAGGTAAATCTTAATAGTGGTGAAATGTTAGTCTTGGCAAACTCAGTGGCCAATCACTTAACTCCCCTTCAGAAATGAGTCACCATTTTAAAACTGGATCAGTCATACCTTTGGTCCCGCCACACACCTCTCCATACACACACATATACTCATAATAATCACAGTCAAAACTCTCCTGCCATGGAATTTGGTGTTCTGGCTGACTTGGTAGAAAGTGAGCGTCGAAGGCACCGTCCACAATGAGTCTGTAATCCATTTGATAGGCTGTAAACAGGGTGAGATCCTCAGGAGCTTCAGCCAGGAAAGAAAGCCCAACAGCACCCTGGGGTCGAACATTAACAATGAGGAGCGCCAGCCTAGTGCACCCAGTCGCCGCTGCTCCAACCTCACCCTTTTGGCGGATCTTTGCATAACGGATATTTGAAAACGAAACGGTGGGCGAAATCCCACTCTTCCTGTTTTATGTCGTTTTCTTTTCACGCTGGCTTTTCCAGTCCCTCCGATCCCGGCTGTCATCTTATCTGCCTTGCCCACCTATGAAGCATCCTCTTAAGCAGCTCCTGCACTGGGAAAATGTCACGTTTGTCCGCCAGTGTGTATTTGCTTATCTTATACAGAGAGGGGTCTGTTAGAGGGAAGAGGTTGTCTCCACATTATAGAGCCTCAAGGGATCTTTTGAAAGCCACTTCTTTTCTGCTCAGCATCCCTCTAATGTGACACAAATCCCTCAAACAGAGGAATGGCTTCTCCATCCTGAGGTTTGCTTTGTGTGCATTAGTTGCACTTTCCTGCCCCTGTATGCTATGTGTTGCGTTCAAGTGAAGCAAAGGAACAGCAGGGGAACCCTGCCCGTTAGCCCCGACTGGGTGTTTAAAAGTGTTGGCTGCAGCCCAAGAAGCAAACGGATGGTGAGGCCTGCTGTGCTCCCTTCAGGCTTTCAACCTGGCTCCTGCAAATCCACATATTATTCGCCTGGAACTTGTTGTTGTTTGGTTGACTTCCAGACCCAAACAGCATTACAGAGGGGCTCTGCTATACACTTACCTCAACATTTGGCTCAGGCTAGTTTGGTTCCTTCCCCCCCCCCCCCCCCCCCCCTTCCTCTGCATCACATCACACTTTCATACCAGAGTCCAAATGTCCCTGTAGAATTCCCCTCCTCTGCACAGAGTGTGGCAACGTGCTTTGTTCTCTGTGGCAAGGTGAATATTGTCAAGGGATCATTTAATAAAAGAAGGATTGCTCGGAAAGGACAAGAAATTTGCCCCAGGTGGAGAACCTCCCTCTGATGAGGATTAGTTTTATCCTGCATATGCAAATGGCATTGATTAAGCCATAGACCGTACTTTTTGCTTCAGTGTGGCATTCCTCTGCTGCTGCAGGTAATCTCATGAGATACTACTGCAACACAGCCTGGGGAGACGATGCTAATAGCCAAAGATGAACTGCTGTCATCACGATCGTCTTTTGTGGCCCACAGACAGAGGGGTAGTGGCAAATTACATAGACACGTCATTGAACAACTGGTGTTTGTTTTTCCTGAGCTGCATGCTGATTAGCACGATAAGTAACACACTCCTCTATTCCAAAAGATGCACCGGATGCTTCTTACAGTCCATGACTACGCCGCCTTATCATCTTCCCATGCTCAGACTGTTAACGTCTTAATCCCTCAGCATATTGCAGAAGATTATCTTTCTAAAATTAACTAGCCCCTTGAGACTGCAGAGATAGCAGCTGCTTTTTTGCCACTTGGTGAATTTTCAACAAACAAAGTGGCTTATTGCATACGAGGAGCGTGCTCACATTAGCTTTTTTTTTTTTTTTTAAAAGCTGTAAGATTATAGTGCTATTATGCTGTTTCCACTCCCACTCTGTGCATTCAAATAGAGAAAATGCCTCAATGCGAGTCTGAGGATTTGCAAGACTTTCTTCTTACTGTTGCAAAGGCTGCTTTGCAGCATATGTTCCATGCATGTTGTTGCTGGTCTGGGGAAATAAAAATGGAGGATTTCTAAAAAGGCTGCCAGTTCTACTTCAGTCGTGTCTGGCATTTATGAGAGGTAGTCAATCTGAATTACTCAGAGGTATGCGTTTAGACATATCCTGTGGGGGGTGGGGGGGGACGTGCTTCATCTTCTTTGAAACAAAATACAGAGGAATTATGTTTATGGCTGCAAGTAAACACGATTTAATTAAGTCACATTGATTATAATTCACTTTCTTATTTTGCCAATTAGCATCAGCTAATCCCTTATATGTCTGGGTTTCCAAGAAAAAGACACATGCCTGAGCACTCAGTGGATTTCTCTCTCTTCTTTTTTCAATCTCTGACATTTTGTCAGAGATTGAAGAGGGCTATACGTCTGCAGACATGACGGCTGCTTGGAAAGAGGATAATTTATAAATACTGCTCGTGGCCATTACACTCTCACTTTACAAGTTATCAAGTGTGAAGATAAATGTCCTCACTGTGATATATCAGCTCTGGAGTTGTAAATATTCATATTTTTTGTCATAGTTTCCAGAAGTGAAATTGTCCATCGGCCAGGTCTTTAAATGGGAGATAAAATGATAATGTCAAAAGGGTAAACCCTGCTCAGAGGGACTTTGTGTAGCTTGGTAATATCTTTGTTATTTTAGCTATTGGCTCATCAATGATCCAAACACAACTGATTATCGGGTGACAAGTAAAGCTAAAATAAAGGTCATGTAGTGCTTTAGGAAGATCTGACTTCCTTTCAGTTTGAAGACACCTATACGTTAATGAACGTGAATTGAATGTAATTTAGAGAATCAAAGATTTCAACCTTGTTGTACTTTTCTTAGCTTTGGAGTAACTTGTATCATACAGATGCCGGCTATTATTCAGCTGCTATATTAAAAGGAAAGTAAATGGCCAACCATCTAATGGTTATCTGGGACTCTGAGGAGTCTGTCGCTATCACAGAGTGATCACTGATTCACTTAGTAAGTCATACTTACACCTATGGGTAATTTGGAGTAATTAATTTCCCTGATTCACACGAACATGCACAAAATAATTAAATGTTATCAACATGTGAGGGTCTCGTGTGTTTGGGGACATTTGTGAAAGTGCTATTTTGAGATTCTAAAATAATATAATGAATTCATGTCATGACCTGATGTTGAGGCTCAGGTTATTTGTAAAGTGATCATTATTTGTCCATCACTACTCAAAATGTGCCTTTACCGCTGGTTTTAAAACCACAGAATCAGAGTATGAAAACATCGACTGCGCTCAAGTACAATTTTAAGCCATTTGGGTTTTTTTATGGTATACATTGTACTCATTTACTCCACTTCACTAACTAACAGACGGACAGGCCTGTGGTGATCACGGAAAGGGCTAAATGGACAGACAAGCAATGGAAGTCCAAACTGACAGGAATGGATCATCCATTCCACGAGTAATGAGGACTTGTATGGCTTTTTACCTGTATCAGTTTGTGCTCTTTTTATAACATTATGCTCATTATTCACTATTTGGCTCTGAACTGTGTTCCGCTCTTCAATTCAGTCTGTGGTAATATAAGCTATTTTATAGAGTGCATCTATTATCTGTGATCTAATAAAGATTTTGCAGCAGTGTATGGTTGCTTCGCTCCAGCCTCCTTTGTGTGAGACTCAGACAAGTGAGTCATGGTGAAAGTGACAGCAGATATTTATCACTGCCACTGTTTATGGTGCAGACTGCATGAACACTTTCTTTTTTTTCTTTTTTTTTTTTTTTTTCCCCCCCTCACCGCCGCCCGTCAATCTGGAAGTCTAAGCAGGAGAGTTAAGTACTAAAAAGACAGCTTCAGTGTTCATCTCACACACTCCCCACTTCTCTTATGTCAGATGAAGGAAGAGGATGATCTGACTGCATCCTGGAGAGACTCCCCACTGATCACTGATTGCTAAAGCTGATTGCTTAGATAAATAAGAAAAACTATAACGAAGTGACTTGGATGGATGTGCTGCTGTGATATATTTTGTCCTAAGCAATGTTTTTAAATGTGTGAAAACCAAACAGATACAGGTTTTGCATCATCTACACAGAATAGAAGCAATTGGGTTGCTGCTGTCTGTTGGCAAGCATCCACTTTTCAAAATTAGGACTTGCTCACGTATGAGTGCCCCCCCCCCTCCTCAGAAAACACAATGAATAATTAAATAAATATTTTAAGCATGGAAATTGTCATCTGTATTTAGAAATTTTTATTTTCCTAAAGGGAAAATTATATTCCCGATTGAAGTTTGTGCCATTCGTTCTTTTAAAAGCTTAAACGTCCTTCACGAAACAGCTTTTTTATGTTTCCTCTGTAATTGTGAAATCCAGAAATGATGTTTATACAAATTCTCCCCACAACAGCCTTCATGCCAAGAGTCTGCTTAAGATGTTTTCCGTTCAGTGTACTGCATACCTTGTGATCCTGAACAGTTTGATAAAATCGCTGAAAAACATCTACAAAATGAACTATGCAGGAAATCACTGACCCCGAAGGGACCGACGTTTCTATTTGCTTTCGGTGTGATTGTGATACACCCACATCCCTGCGGCTCCATTGTTGCTGAGGTTGTCGCCTAATGGTTTACTGTTAGCTTTCCATGCACTTATGGATCTCTGGTATCGCCTTGTGAACTTTTCGACATGCATATTTTTCTAAAAGCATCCTGAGAGCGGACAGGGGACGTAGTTGCTCCGAGGCCGTCATCAATTATGTCCTCAAGGCTCGTTCTACTAGTGTTTCCACACTCAGATGAGTGGAATTCTGTTATTTCGCTGCTAATACAGCTGCTGATGGCCTCTGAAGTCTGACAGGATGGGCTCGTGCTTGATGCTTTCCTGCACTCTTCCCAAACATAAAAAGGGGCCAACTCTGGCCACACTGGTCATTTTATCTGTTCTCCTCATTTCCTGCTAGTTACATTAGCTTGCCTACTGGGGTTTCTTTTGGCACATTAAAACAGATTTGGGTTAATAATTGATGCTGCGATTTATGGACTCTAGTGCCTGAGGTTCAATTGTAAGCCTCCACTTAAAAGGAAAGCATTCTTCTCATTCCTGCCATTGCCTCAGAGTGCCATGATTTGTAACCTCAGTTTGATGGCGTGCAATTTATTGTATAGAGGTTTTTTTTTTTTTTTGGGGGGGGGGGGGGTGAAGCAGCATATCGTTTTTCATACGGCTGTCATTTTGATGTGATTATGTTTGTGCTTCAGATTTTCCGATCAAGTCACAACAAAGAGGAAAGAATATTGATCTATGCAGCACAAGCAGATCTATTTGTGTTTTGCACAGTGCTAAACTCCTGGCCCTCCTTTGATTAAGAAATGTTGCCCGAAATTAATGGTCAATATCAACATCACTTCTGACGTTGCGTTAAAGGATCTATAGGATGTTAATCAATAGTATTACTTGTGTGATCACAGAGGGTGTGATGTATGTATAGGCATCAAGCTTGGCTTTAATTAAAATCCTGCGACGAGGCTGTGAAGAATTGCATGACTCATAATGTTTGCCTATGATAGCCTCTCATTTTCTGCACACAGATGTAGGAAGGAGATTCATGTATTTAATTTGAATTTGTCACTGTCAGCTAAATGTCCCTGTGCATTCTGTTGAAAGCCTGAAAGGAAAAACATGATATTCATCGATTTATCTACAAAGGCTCATTGGATTCCTGGGTAAGACTATAAACCCTGAAGATAACTAGACTTCTTTTTTTTCCTTAAATGAAAATATATTTCCCTTAATTAAGCTCCACATTTGGTAATTATTAATGTGCTTAAATGTTCCTTTTTAAGCTGGACCAGCAGCAGGTGGTAGCGTTGCCAGTATCTGTCAGCAAGCCTGCCATGTTGGTCCAAACTGAAATATCTCAGTATTTTTTTGAATGGATTGGCATGACATTTTGTGGATCCCCAGAGAATTAACCTCCTTAATTCAATGATCCCCTGACTTTACCCTTATCACCTCCACAAGGGTGACTTGTGGTGAAATGTGGGGGATTTCCCCTGCATGGTTTGCCATGAAATATTGTTCATAAATTCATATTTTCCTCCGCATGAGCTGTATTAATTTTAAGCCCTGTTTAATTTCCCATCTAGTGCCATCTTAAGGTCAGAAATTTCATTTGCCTAAGACTTTGGTGGGGTTGAAATGCATTTGAAAAACTAGTGTCTTTGCTATCAGCCTTCAACTTTTTTTTTTTTTTTTTTTTTTTGGCTAATTAGCGAATGCAAGCAAGCTAACTGGCTAAAGAAGGAGGACTGACATAAAAATCAGCATCTTAGTCGTCGTCGTTGTCGGCAGGACATGAGCTTTCCCTCAACGCAGCAGGCACCCAGTCCAACCTCTCAGACGTCATACAACGTTGTAATGGTTTTGTTCATTCAGTGGTGAACTGTGGTTACTCACTCATTCATGAGTGCGGTCAGTGCCTGTCAAGTGCGAATAAATCTGTCTCAGTGGCGGCTGCACCTTGTCTAATTATATGCTTTTATGCAAACCGAGTTCAATCTGAAGGTCAGTTCGCAAGTTTGTTCGACAGCAGCATTTCTGTAAAAAATGAGGCCAGGTGAGCAGACAGTTGTAGACTATGTTCAGCCTGATGAAAGTAAGCTTTGCACTGCATGTTTGTTTGTTTTTTTTATCCCCCATTGTTGTCTTTTTGCACATAAATGATGTCTTTTGCTGACTCGAGTTGATAAAAATGTCAAAAAAGAAAGTAGCAAAAAGGAAACTGTCAACATTTTGGTATGTTTGGCATCTCATGTAGACTTTAATTCTATTTCTTCTTCAAGGAAATTAATAGGGGAGAGAAGGATCCATTCCCTACAGAACAGAATATAAAGCAGCAAGCATTAAGAATTGCACCTGGTTTCAATCCCTTGAAAAGAAGGATTGCTCCCATTTCTAGCTTCATTTAATTTCCTGTTTATTTCACTGTCTGAAGCTATGGGAACGCTGAAAGGATTTAAATGTCCTTCAGTTCCCATGTCTTTCTCCCATTGGCTTTGATTTATAGATTTGATTTTCAGCTTGAAAGCAAAAAGGGCGAAATTCCAAAAGGGAAAAAACCCCCCTTATGACACGGAGGAGCTTAAAGCAAGTTGACAGGTGGAGGAAATAGGAAGGATATAAAACGCCCGTTGCCAGCTCCACGGATGAAATATGAGGAATTGTCGGGAGCCATGTAACAAAATGTGATATGTAGCAAATGAACTGGGTTTTATTCAATCCCTGAGCAACCATAAGAACTCCCATTCAGCTTGGTCTGTGTTGTGCTTGGCCCTGTGTGTCGGCAAGACTCGCTTTGACTCAACACTGTCGGGCACCCATTAAATGCTACAATACACAATCATTCCTTCCTCCTAAATCTGTAAACAAAATGTGCTCACTGTTACTCTCTTTCACTTCGAGCCATGATTTCTCAGGGGGAGATGTCACTTGGGGATAGGCACCGGGACTTGCCCGCGACTCCTTTCGTCTCCATTGTGCATCCAAAGTAAACTGGTTATTGTAACGCAGGAGGCAGCTTTCTTTGAATACATGCATTTTCTCTCAAGTCTCATCGTCTGTGTGTGAGATCAGCTGGGATGACTCAGAAAGGCACCCATTGTGCTGACAGAGAGCCCCCCCGGGAAAAGGTGGCTTTTCGTGACCCTTAATTCCAGTCACAGTGCTCCCCTGGGGACGCTGGGCCATGGGGAGACCAAAGGGAGACAGACCAGAGCTGAGAGACAGGAGGGATACTGTGGGACCGTGGAGGCACCGAGCTCACTGAGCAGATAAACCCAGGGGATCATTGTCTGACTGTGCGCCGCTCCAGGTTTGCACATGCTCAAAGTTTATCTCGAACCTGTGCTCTAATTGTGCTCGGCCTTCATCTCGATGAGGTGATAGGCAGTGTAGGAGCCAGCAACCGTAAGTGCAGATTCCGGTGGATGGCTTTCATACATGAACAAGGTGATTTATTGTTCCACCTTTTGCGATAGCTGTGTGCGGTAATTTGTAACAGCTTTCCACCTAATGAGTGAGAGAGATTAATTCATGTGCATGATGAATTGCACAGCAGTCAGGCAAAGCAAATTTCTTGCACAAAATGTGTGTGTGTGTGAGATTATGTGTACCTTTTTGTGTATGCATTTCAAACTCTCCTAAGAACTACTGGGGCACTTAGGAGTGGTGCCCTCCACTGCAGTCCTCGCCAGCAGCTCCATATGGTAATGAGCTGTGTAAGATGGAGGAAATGTGTTATTTACAGCACAAACGGCACTGCAGTTAATTCGAAAGGCACAGCCGTAATCCATTACCGCTTTTTCAGCGACAACGTTGTGGGTGAAATGCAAAGTTCATCTGAAAAATGGAGGAAGTGAAGTTCATCTGCGTCGCAGCAATACAGAAATAAAATAGTTTGAAGTGAGGCTTGTGCGTTGCAAATATATCAGATGCTAACTAACTCAAGCGTGGTGGCGCTGGTGGCATGTGACCAGCCGCCAAAACATGACTTGAAATGAATAACAAACCAGGACGTTTGCCTTCCAAACTGCAGGAATGATGAAGTCATGATGTCCGTCTGCAGGGCAGTGTGCGGAGTGTCTCAGCGTTTGTGGCTTCATGAATGTGAAAGTGTCAATTAAGAATTAGTCAAATTTTGGTCCACTTTAAACGTTACATCACTTGGCATCATTACCTCTTTGAGTTTGAAAGAGTCTCTGCGGATGGAAAGGGAGAGAAAAGCGTTGCGGTTGGAAGTGTATGTCTCCTTCCCGTCGCATCATAAATACAGCACCACAATACATTTGGAGCCACTGTCTCGCAAGAAAGACATTTTGAAAAGAACAGACTATCTTTACCACAGGGCGCAGAAAATCGATTCAAAAGAAGAACAAGATACTGTTGAATAGAGATGGGAACAGTACGTTCAAACGGCTCATCTGCACACTACTGAGAAAAGGCCTGATGTTTATCAAACCTCACATGGTTTTATATTTTACAACATTCTGTCTCTGGTTTGTTGTAAAGGAATTAACAATGAATTTCCGGTAACAAGTGACAATATTTTACTTCGTTCATGGGAAATTGTACAAATAGGAAGCCGTGACAAGTCAATTGTGTAGTTAAGAAACCCGCAACTGAGCAGTGTGATTCATCATTTTATTTGAAAGCCCACAGATGTAAGAACAAATGAGTAATTTAAATTTTTGTGCTGCACACCAGAGTTACTCAGGAAGTACTCATAAAGAAAGCTGTTTGTATGTTAATTCATAGATCTCAAGTAAATAACGATTACTTACAATTTCCTTAAAGGAGTAGTTGGGAAGTGCAACTTATTTGCTTTCTTTCTGAAAGTTAGATGAGACGATCAATGTTTGTGCCTCTGCTTACTCTGAAAACTAAATTAAAGCTTTCTGTCCCTTTTCAACTGTGATACTACAGAGACCACAAATACCAATACCAATTTCCCTACCTGTTCTCTTGCCAATTGACACCGGTCTCAATAAGCAAAGCATTCTGGGGTTTGTGCTGGCTCCCTTTCATCCTCATGATAACGAGAAGACACCAGGATTTTACTGTGCCAAGACAAGAAGCAGCCGAGCACATAGAACCCCATAAAAAGTCATTTTTGAAACAAATTAGCTGCTGATAGTTAGATTTTTGACAATGCTGGAGTAATGCTTCTTTTTTTTTTGTCTTAGCTGTGGTTTATAACGTAGCATAAAAAAACGTAAAAAAAAGTAGTGCTGTGCCGTACTTCTAACTCGGCGAGTCAGCAAATGAAGATATTGGCCATTATGGTGTACAATTCATTTTACACCGAATCCTGAAGTCTGCCCAAAAGTAATTTTTTTATTTTCTCTGTAGTTCTGAAAATATTCAGGAATTTCTTGTTTTTAAATGGTTAAAGCTTCATTGTGTTCAGTTTTAGTTCTGCTATTGTCATTTGTTATGATAATTATTATATCGTACGGTAAAATATTACCGACAAAACAATTATTTGCAGTGGAAATGTTATTTATTTATAGAGCAGAGACTTTTTCCTTTGAAAAACAGATGAATAGCTATTAAAGGTAGTCAGACCATCTGCACCTGTCTCTCTATCCTCACACAAGCATGTCACATCACCCCTACCCACACACAAGCGCACACCCACATTTGCAGAGAAGGATTGTTATGAGTCATTGGCAAAGACTGTGAATCAGCAATGAAAGCCTCTTCCATCACAATGCACCATGAAGACACCTGTGATTAAAATTGAGATAAAATAATGCGCTGAGGTCATGAGATGCTCAGAAGGTCGGCTAATTAACAGACACAAGGCAAGAGGCAGTTGCTATTACACTCAAATTTGTGGCTAAAGTCCTCCAGGCTAACTAACACAGCTGCACCCACTTATCACGTAAGCCCAGCGGACCGTGTGGTTAGCCATCAAAACAACGGCACAGTCACCCACTAACAGGGCGCCTGGAAGTCTGTGGGACTCTGTAGGTGGGAGGTCAGCACCTTTTGTGTCTGTTACTGCCGCGTATAATCCCTCTGATCATTATCACTGCCAGGCTGGCTCCCAATCAGGAGCAGGTACTCCTCGCGTCTCGGAGAAACCACAGCGCTTGAGGTCAGATATTCTTGTCTCTCTAATTTTTTTTTTTTTTTTGCCTCACTCCATATTTTACTGGTGTAGAAGCCCGTGTCCATGAATAACCACCTAAGAACGCACGTTGTCACATAACCTGAGAGTTTAAAGGATAGCCTGGGGAGAAAAACCTCTTATTACCAGGCTACTGACTGCAGATATGTACTCCAGTGGTCACTTGTGCATTATCTCTCTATCTTTCACATTTTCAGTGTGAATGGGTACCGAGCTCACACAGCAGCTTTACAGACATAATTAGAAGAGAGCAGGTATGACAGATGGATTACGGTCATAATTGAGAGTGTGGAGAGTCTATCGTCCTAGCTGCAGTGCACCTGTTTCGTCTTTAGCATAAACAGCAGAAGAGATCAAATTTTGTCTTCTTATACAGTGCGCCTGTAGAATTACAATACATTGTTTTGTCTTTCCTCTCCACACAGGCACTGATTCTGTTTAGAGTGATAAAGAAAAGCATAGGTAGGCTGACTTTATTATTCCACAGCAGATGGTACAAAATGAGACTTTGGGGCCCAGCAGCTCAGTGACCTTCGTGTTACTAATGTAACATTGCCCCTACATTGATCTAACATTAACACCTCACCCCACACAGAATATGCATGACTTCAAACTGATTGCTGGCCTGTGTGCTTTCCAGCAAATCCCCTCGACATGCAATTACCTCCTGGTCTGGAGATATTTCTTTCCCGTGGATATCATTTGAGTCTGGAAATTAAACAGGTTTCCAGGCTAATTAATGTGACAGACAGACCCCATTGTGCTGAGTGTCAGCCCAAAAGGAAACCTCTCTGCCTCTTGTCCCGAAGGTTGACTTTTTATTGTTGTTTGATTTGTAGTTCTTTAAAGGAGCACACAGTGCCAGCCCTGTAATTGACTTGAGGAAGACTGCATCTTGCAGACATGTTATTGAATGCCTGAAACAAAAGGTCTGTTTTTTTTCATCTGAGCCGATAATTTATCTAGTGGGATGCACTGAAATGTAGAGCTCCCTGGGCATATGGCTGTTTGTTTGGTCAACTATATTGAACAAAAACCTCTTCCAGAATACATTCTCATTCCTCCTCACTTGTTGCTTCCTGCTTTTCATGATGGAATTGAAATTGAATTCATCCAAGTCTGTGTGTGTGTGTGTGTGTGTGTGTGTGTGTGAGTCTGAGCATGGGGGGAAGGAGAAAGAGAGAAGATCCAAACCGAAGTGTAATCTCAGTCTAAATCACACAGCCTCCCCGGGGGAGAGGGCCCTCTTCTTGGGGTTAGTCAGTGAATTAAATCACAGTGAGCGCCCCATTTTTCAAAAGTAACCTTTCCGTTGACAGTGTAAGTGGGAGTCAGGCTCTCACCGCAGCGTCCAGGCAGTGGAATTAGTGTTGTGCGTTGCAACACCAGTCTCTCTGGGTGTCATTTGTCGGGGCTATTGCTGCATTTTTCCAGGCCTGCCTGCCTGTTTCAGTGCGCTCACGCTGGAGGAGGCCATCTGCTTTCCTCTCCTTTCACATCCCTCATTTCTCTCCTCTGCAGTCTCGTCCCAGCAGTTCCCACACAGTCTCCTTAAATATATTTTTGGTGCATCTTATGAATATTGGCCTCAGTGTACAGTATTTGCACCGAGAACAGTATTATCATCCTTCTGAGTTGGAAAACGCACGATTTTCCCATTCAAAGATATTCACACAATCAGTGCAGCTAATGGGGATAAACACAGTACATGGCAGGATTAGGCTTGAATAAATCTCTATTCAACTTAATTAATTAGAAATATGTCCATCCAAGCCTGTAATGTCAATAGGACATGTTTCAATAAGAGCTACTTTGCCTTTTCTAATCTTTTTAATTGAACAGAAATGACTGAAAGCGACATGTTCATGAAACGATTCTCACCCTCATAATCATTTTCTGGATAAAGCAACTCTCAGAGGCTCTTTATTGCTCAGTGATCAAGCACCTTAACTGACTTATCCCGTAATCCATTTACTTTTTGCAGTGAGACTCTTTCCCAGAGTGCTGCTGTAATTTTTCAAAAACAGCAGCAGCAGTTGGGTGTTGTTGGGGAAACTGGTCAGGAAATGAAGACTTGAACATGAATTATGTAGCTGATCTACAAAGTGCTCGCTGGGCGCCTTTTCTCAAAGTGTAACTCACCGAGTGACTACAGCAGTCATTCACAAAGCCTCGTAGTGTTTTTTTGTTTTTTTTATATATATATATATATAGTTATCATTTTGAAAATGAAATTTTCTCTGAAATAAGCACAGAAACTCCCCTTATTGTAGTAATTATCCCCCCTCCTTCACAAAGAAAGGGCAACTTATGATAATATGGCTTGTTTGTAAAAGCACCATCTGTGCAGTTAAACAGTTGGGTGATGATAGTGTTTTGTTAAGAAGATGTAAGGGGCTCCTTGGTCCTGGACGTGTGGTTCATTCTCACCGGCCTGCGTGCCAGCGTGCACGCGCGTGTGTTTGCCTGTGAGAGCAGGATGAATCAGTGGTGTCTTCTGAAGAAGGGTTGCCTGGGCGACCAGTCTGAACCCCCCCCCCCCTCCTCTCTGGTCCTTTAAAGGTGCATCACTAATGAATCCAAAACTATTTCAGGAAGATGGACTTTTCACTGAAGCCGTCCGGACCTGCCGTGTTTTCATGGAGCCACAAATAACCGTTTCATACCCGCCTTTTTCAGCATCCAAAGAAAATATGGGTGGGGAAAAAGGCTCAGACTTTCCGTGTGTGTATTTGATTGGGGGGGGGGGATTATGAATGCTGAGATGCGTCGCGTTGAGAGCCACTCAGAGGAACAATTGCCTCACTATCAAGCCACTGAAAGCATTTCTTCGTCTTGTTTACCTTCTAGATCAACTGATGTCTGAAGACACTCAGCGGCAACTTCCTGCCATGCAGTGATGCTACTTTTTTTTTTTTTTTTTCCTCCCCCTCCTTCTCTCCATCCCGCTGAATGACGTCTCGGAAAGAAAGGGGGCTGAAAACTCGGCGAATCCCTCACTGACTCATTCATTCTGTATAAATGCGACCGGTCGCGGAGACAGAAAGAGTCTGGCTTTAATTAGCCGGATTTCCTCAGTCCGCCGCTCAGCGAACGCACACCACAGCTCAAACTAGACGCCCTTTTCCTCCCTCTTCTTTTCTTCCTATTTTTCTCCCCCCTCCCTCTCCTTTTCTGAAGACTGTGGAGATGATATGCACCCCAGGGAGACCAGTACCACAGCCCGCCGAGCCGTCCCTGCCCTCCCGTGGAGTTGGTCTGAGCCAGAAGAAATGTCTCCCACTTCTGCCGGTCCTCGCCTTTAAGTAGGATGTGGAGCTTTCACGGACAATTCCTGAAATTCATCACATCGTTTTCGGTTTGAACCGCCGCTTCAGGTTGCGAAGATACAGCAGTTACTGGCGGCGGCTTCTTTGTGTTTCTGTCCTTCGGATTTCGGGTAAATGGGCAAAATTAGGCCAGTTCATTTGCGGCGGGTGTTTCTGTTCTTTGACTGATATTTTCGCACTGTTGGACGGCGCTTCTCATTCCGGAGGGGGGGTGGACTGAATTCACGTTATTCAACAAGCTGCTCGGCTCGCTGCCGGCAGCAAAGCGATGGGCGCAGTTAGTCTGAGGCGTCTCGGTTGTCCAGCCCTCCAGCTTGTTGAATCTCCTCCCTGGTGGACCGCGATGGGCCCGCGTTAACCAAACTTCCTTGCCTTTCTGCTTCAATCGTCGGCGGATCGCGAACTCTCCATCCTTCCCCTAGAAAGTTGACCATGGCTCGTCCCGGCGTGTGCGTGTGGCCGGGCTCTGTGTGGAGAGTCCTCTGGCTCATGAGGACTGTGGTGGACTTGGCGCTGCCTCAGGAGACCTATGCGCCCCATTCAATACGGACTGAGGGCCAACTGACCCTCGGAGGACTCTTCCCGGTGCACGCCAGAGGGGCCGACGGCACGCCGTGCGGGGATCTGAAAAAGGAGAACGGCATTCAGCGGCTTGAAGCCATGATGTACGCTTTGGACCAAATAAACCAGGACGAGCAGCTCCTGCCCAACATCACCTTAGGCGCCCGGGTGCTGGACACTTGTTCGAGGGATACCTACGCGCTGGAGCAATCTTTAACTTTCGTCCAAGCCCTGATCACGAAGGACACCTCCGACGTGAGGTGCACGAACGGGGAGCCACCGGTGTTTGTCAAACCCGAAAAAGTGGTGGGAGTCATCGGAGCCTCGGCGAGTTCGGTATCGATCATGGTTGCCAACATCCTACGCCTCTTTCAGGCAAGTCTTGGAGGCTGTGCGAGAGTTTAGTGGTGGGCAAACAGTGTTTCTTTGTGTGCGTGTCAGAAAGCAGAAACAGTTTTTTTTTCTTTTAAGGGGAGTGTGAAGTGATGCGCCTCCTGATCGCTACCCACCCAGGAAAGGGAAGCAGATGGAAGGGGATGCCATAAGTAGGCAACAACTAAAAAAAAAACCAAAAAAACAAAACCAACTAATCTCGTGGGGGAATGTTTATCTCACCACCAAACGGAAATCGACTGTTTTTGAATGAGGTGGCCTGTAACACGTTGTTTTCCTTTTTTCTCGATTTGATTTGTAGTTAACTGAATGCCAGGACCGATTTTCACTCCCGTCTTGAACAAAATGGGACCGAAAAAGGGGGAGAGCAGAGTTCTGCCCTCCACTACACTGTATGGATGAGACAGCTCAGAGTGCTGCTCCCCGTGCCCGGTGGTGCTGAAAGAACAGCTCCCGTCTGCGCCTGTTCCAGCGCAAGTCTGGATGAGTGGGCACTGACAGCCTGACACAATCACACCCAACACAACAGGCCCACACGATCACATGAACCTCTTGGCGTTATTTTTAATGAATAGTTTCAGGCCAGGGAAGCTTTATTTAAGGTTGAGCCGATCCCTTTTCTTTTCTCCCTGCACCCAATTCCATTAAATAGCTGCAAATGTATGAAGTGAATTTGGTCTAATATTGGCGGCATGTCTTCGTTTGTGTGTATGGGAACACAGTTGAATTCCTGCTGGCTGGGAGTCAGCTAATAGAGTCGGCCTACTGCTGGTGCTGCAGTGGAGTGGGAAACACAGCAGGGCACCAAACCAGCAGATTAATTATTTAGCACACATCAACATAGCAAAATGTCTAATTGCTCGAAACACCGTGTGGATGCTTGTTTTGCAAATATGTTGACTGTACTTGTGTGACGAGAGCGGCGTTCAACTCGAGGAGCATCACCTGAGCTGCAGGGCTGAGCTGTAACTCAATGTGTTGTCATTTAGTTTTGTTGTTCCAGTTCAGTGAGACAAAGCCTGACCTGGCTGTAAGTAGCTGCTTAACTGCAACTGCAAAACCATAAAAATACTTAGCATGCTTTAGCCCCCACCTTCCTTCCCGTCCTCTCTCCTCCTCCTCCTCTTCTTACACACACATACACACACACACTAAAACAGTCTTACACATTTTTTTTCACAGCAGCCATCCTCTGGTGCTTTGTGGCTCCACTGGCTGGACAATTAGACTGACTGTCCTCACCACACACTTCAGTCTGGCTCTGCTTGCTATTTGCTCTCTGCTGGCTGAGTTAAGAGATTAAATTTTTATTAAACTAAGTTAGTAAAGCCCTCCAGTTATGCTTTGAAGCATCCTCGCTACACTCTGTTTTGTTGCAGAATGTGAGCGCTGTAAGTCGTCTTTTTTTTTTTTTTCTCCAAGCAGGCATGTTTGCTTTTGTGAAGTTTAGAGGGTTGAAGGCAGGGATAGGGGGACATGGTTTTGTAATCTCCTCTCCTCTTTCCTCCTCACAACAGGTGTACCAGCATGTCTGTCAAGTGTCAAGCTGTGGGAGTGTAGGTGTAGTCCATGTGTAATGTTGCTCTGGAGCACAGGCCTTGTAGCTAATGAAGCTTGAGGAATCTGACAGCAGTTGTCATGCAACTCTGGCCATCACTTTCTTCTCATTTCACCCATATGATGTCAGAAAGGCAGCTTTAATCATCGCAGCTAAATATGCACACCTGAGGTGCATGCATTCCGCTTTGCTGTGAATCCTTTTGGCCCTCAGCATTTTTTTTTTTCTTTCCCTCCTCGTCTTCTATCAGCTGCGATGATGAGATTGGTAGTAATGATGATTAATTAAACGCGAAGCCACATGATACTGCATAATCAATACATACCAGAAGTGAGAGCCCTCAGCTCATTTGCTCTCATTAGTCTTACAGCATTTGATTAGTGCAGAGCAGGAATTTCAAGTTCCTGATATTGATACTTGATCATTTGGAGTTGAAAACAAACTACACCAGTGAAAGGTATCAGAAACTTCAGAAAACAGCCGTTCAGACAAGACTAAAGAACTGAAGCTTACTAAAAAAAAAAAAAAAAAACTTGAATCAAAGAGAAAGGAAAGCGATATCACTGGGGCATCATACAGTGCTCAATTTCTCATCTTAGCTGATTCAGATTATAATTGATGATTTTATATGATCCATAATTGAACAATTTAATCAAGCTTGGAGTTAAATCTTTCCGCTTCAAGCCTGGAAAACAAAAACCTCTCCTGAGCTGTCCTTCTTGCCTACACCTTGTCATCTTTAAATCTAGTCAGGCCATTTTATTTTTCACCCCTGTGGTAAATCATCAGAATCATCAGAAAAGCAAGACAGTGATTGCAGATTATATTGCCAGATGCTAAATATCATGGCTGTCTATTCAGGATATGAGTATCTGCTGAACTGTTAATGCTGCAAAATTGACATGTGGGATGGATTTTTCTGAGGACCCAGGAGGGTTGATCAATACAGTTGCCATGGTGAGGCCGATTTGCTGCTAAGATGTTTTTATTTTGCTGCCTTTCATGCTGTGTTGGAAATGAGAAGCAACAATGCCACTGGAAAAAAAAAAGAAATCAATCAACCAAACTTTTGGATTGTTGCCACGAGCTCTGATGGTTGAAAAATTGCCCAGTCCTTACCCTCTACATCCAGCCATTCTCAGGGAGGACGACTGGAGTTGAGGAGAGAGGACAAATTTGTTCATTTGTAAGTCCTGGCCTCTTCAATGAATGAATGATAAAACAGATTTTTATCCAGATGACATTTACACCAGGGAGTGCAGCTCACAGTTCTCAATCGCAGCTCTTCTCATGAAGATCAAGGGAAAACTTTATACTGAATGCAGGTGAACTCCAGCTTGTCCTTCCGTCCAGGGACGCAGTCCCTTCAGACTAACTGTCTAAGCGAGGCATTGGCATCCTCTGCACTTACAGCTCTGACAGGCTCTGTTCAGCCATTTATCACTCCTTTTTCACGGAATCATCTCTAATTGACGTGCGGGACAATGAAGCCATCTGACAGTGGTGAAGACGGACACCAGAGGAATATGAAAGGTGTGTGTGTGTGTGTGTTTGTGTGAATTACATAGCAAGCTCTGAAAGTGACACTAAATGTCAGAGGTTACATCTGCCTTCCTTTTCTGAACACAGTTGCCGTTTGTATATAGATGCAGGAAGCAGCTCAGGTCAATTAGTCACATCTCTCTGCATTCAGCCCTATATCTCTGGAGACACTGTTGGTTTGTCAAGTGTGCAGTGTATAAGTAGACCCCCACAGACAGACACACACACACACACACACACAGTGGGGAGAAAAGGAGCTCCATTACAGTTGCTGAAGGAATAAAAAAAGCAAGTGTCTCATAGATATTTCACGATCCACACTGGTGGTCTCGGCTCTGTTTCCCCTCCATCACTTGCTAATTGGCTTTTATTCGCAGTGTGACATAAAGGCCATGCTCAGTGCATTCTAACTTTATGACACAAATCTGAAACATGGATAGGTAATCTCTCTCCTCAAAACATATGAACGGGCCCTTCCCCAGCATACTGATGTAACCATTCAAAAGCCAAATATAAAACTGAAGTTTTTATTTTATGCAAAGAATTGAATTGTCATTCTGGATCAGTCTGTCATTAGGAAATTAGTAGAAAAATTTGGACCATAATTGTTCTTCCTCTTATTAAAGTAGGCATGTGATAACATCAGTTGTGCAGTTGATCATTCATAATAGATTGTGCGTGTGAGGACAATATTCCCAGTAATTCAATTACGTGGGATAAACGGAATACCCATGTGAATATCACATAACCTGTGTGAGAATACGTTGCCAACAGCAGAGTACATGGATAGTTCAGGGAGACACTTTGTGGTTGATTCTCTGTATAGAATGACCGATTTCTTTTATTAGCATTATTTTGACCATTTTCACACAAAGCACCAATCAGCAATCTAGGATTACCTTTATGGCATTCAACAGAAAATTCTACAAAAGAAAGTTGACTTCCAAAACAGTTAAGTTCCTTTCTGTTGTGGTCTAATAGCATCCTATCCACCCAATTGCCTGACAGACTTTAGGGTCATCGCTTACACTGACACACTTGTGCAGATTTTGTGGGGAATCGAGTCATTGTCATTCTTAGTCCTTGGCAATGACAGGCGCGTTATTTAATCGGACGCTGACTTATGGCCTGGTCAGATTAGAATTGGCAGGGTGAAATTTACTCACACTGTGGCAAAGAGCAGGTGGGAGACAGGAAATGATGTGGGCAGGGTTACAAGCAAAAGCAGCAGGTGTTACGCTGCTGTGTATTTACAGTCGACTCAAAACACTGTCTTACTGTGATTTATTAATTGTAGTAGTAATTTTAAATTACTGTTGAATATTCAGCTCTTGCATGTAAATTAAACAGTTAAATCATTTAAAAATATCAGTAAATAACTGTTATCTAACGGCATTAAACAGTATTTGCATTGTATTACTACAACCTTATTGGGGATTGCAAAGTTATCTTACTGTATTTTCTGATAATTGTAAAATACTGATCATCCCTCACAGGTATATTTACAGTCGATGCTTGGTTAAGAATAAAAAGCTGTAAGTTAACACCATTACAGTATTTTCTGCCATGTGGTGAAAAGACGGGACAGCAGCATTCAGTGGGTGACAGTTTCAAGACATCAAGAAAACGTCAGCTCGTTGGTTGAACCTTCGAGAGTCCAATATTGTTTTGTCTGCGCGATCATTCGTCCATTTGCTGCTGTGTTTATTAGGTCAGGTTTCTGAGAATGGCAGAGCAAGTTCAGTAACTAGCTTAAGCTTAATTAGTCAAAAGATTTCTCACCTTTATAAAGATAGTTTGATTAAAATATTTGTCTTGTTCTCATTTTATGGAGTTATTAAAATCTTATTATTAATTATTATAAAGGTATTAATTAAGTTAAATTGTAAAGTGAGTGCTCTGTCAGTTCTGGCTGGTTCTTAAAAACAGCATCAGAGCAGCACTCCTGTTTGTAATGTCTCCTCTGTGCTGCTCTCGGTGTCTGTCACTAGTTTTACCTGCAAGACTATCACTGCTAGTGGTCCGAGCCTACTGGACTCCAAGTAGTAGGCAGTATACTGTTAAAATGAACCACAGTAGATGTACTGTTAAATTACCATAACCCACAGTTATCCTACTGTTGTGAACAGAAATCCAAAATATTGTTATATGCTATTGAAATAAATGAGTCACTGTGAAATAAAAGTACTGGCAGCAGGGATGCCAGTGTTTTACAGTGGCATTCATTGCAGTGTAGCCAACCGGCAACACTAACATTCAACAAGTTGAGAGTTTTGCATCTATTTTTTTTTTTTTTTATTATTATTAATTCTGAGCCAGAGCACTACTCCATACTGTAGAAGTGTCCTTTTTTTTTTCTATATTCCCCCTGATGCACTCATTACCAGCCACATAATATCTGCAGTATGCAGTTATCCAAACAAGGATGTAAGCAATCAATACTTATTTAAGCAGAGGCCAGTCCCTCCTGCTCTTTAAAAAATTGCTTGGACACCAGTGACTAATGTTGTATCTCAGGTCACAGTTCAAACGGATTGAAATGAGCAAGGCAGGATCAATTCATGACCTGCAGTAAATTTCTCTCCATTGTGTCATTTTTGCAGTGAACATGCTGTTAAAACAGAGTAGATGCCAGCAATGCTCTGAACTTTAGCACCAGGACTGAAAAGAGATATGGGCTCCAGAGTTTTGTTGCCTGAATTGGATGAATTAAAAAAAAAAGAAAAGAAAAAGCTATCCAGTAGCTTTAAATTCAGACCAACAATTCAGCTGTTAGCCTCACGATGACAGGTTACTTCACCGAAAAAGGGCCAAAATTCGGAGAGTCGTTCTGAGATTCATGGTCATGATGGAGTGTTGCTGCTCATATTCAGTAATGCAGGTATATATTCACACACACATACAAACACCACGCACAATGTGATCTACTGATGCAATATTAATAAAATGAATAAAATATCCCTGTGTCAGAGAAGTTGTCATTGGTGCTGACAAGAGGTCATTAGGTCAGCAGCCTGCCACAGGGAGAATATGAAAAACCATGCACGCCTGATATTAAGGTCTTGGCTATTCCCACGGGCCTGGAGCTGTTGGTTCACTTTATTATTCAGCGACATAAAAGGCATGTTATATGAATAAATGTTTCTCAATGAAAACAGGGGTAGCACACATTTATTCCATTCCTCATTTGTTTTCAGTTATATAGTTGTCTGCATAATGACTCCACTTAAAACTGATTAATATTGATTCGGTATGTTTAATGCAGTGGCATCTCGTGTATTTATGGGGTTTGGGGTCTGGGTTTGATGGTGTGGCAGCAAGACTCCCTCAGTCAGGTTATTACTCCCCCTCACCCCCCCCCCCACCCTCCCCGCACTGCACTTAAGGATGGAAGAAGGCACCTGCTTTACAACTTAGCCTCACTCACATCGAGGTCACGTCTTCAAAGATTATTGTTAGTATAACTATAAAATATGACAAGAGTAGCACTCCTAGACTTTGGCAGAAGTATTCTGCAGTTTATCTGGTGAGCAGAGGGAGCCAGAGAACAGGAAGCCCCATTATGTCCGATCCTTTTACGGGGATGAGTGGAGAATCATGACGATGTCTCTGCTGGCTGCTGGTCAGCCTCTCACTCATCCCACCAAAAGGAAAAATGTCTTGGTTGCCTCGGCAGAAAATGGGTCTGTTGAAAGGCATTATCCCAGGGCTCATTGTAGTGGTCTGTGATTCACGCAAGCCTTAAACGAACAGCACCTGAATTACAAAGTGTGCTTGGCTTTGAAGAAAATGTTATATGTTTGCTTTTGCTAGGGAAACCCTGAACATAAGTTGTAATTGCAGATCTATAAGATAAGTTTTACATATGATCCGTTTTTTTATTTCTTTCTTTCTTTTGGTTTCTCATTTCCTGGCAAATGAGTTAAGTGAATTTGCTTGGTACTGACTGCAGATTCAAAAAGGGAATAATGCAACTTTCTTCATCCTCGGAAATTACACTGCAATTCACATTAATCCTTTGGATCTACTTGTCAGACAAAATTCCCTCGTAACACATAAGATGTTCAATTTTAAGGCAAATGGGGCAACCTAAAGGAAACAAGGGCGACACATTTTATTAGAATTTATAAGTAGTTCATAAACATTGGATGAATAGTTTATAACATGTTAAAATGTAGCTCAGCAGCTATATTTAATGTACGTATCAACAACTGTAACTCTCCTCCCATGGGAATCAGCATGGAAAGAGAGTGAATGGAAGTAAAATGCACTTGAAATTATATAAAAGGTATGTTCAGAGGATGCTACAACTGGTAGATATTTCACTTGAATAAACACTTAACACATCCTTATAGCTTCGTACAACAACGTTATGTACCTTTTTATTGTAAAACACTCATTACTTGTTTATGTATCGTGCTCATCAGAGCTAAATCAGGGGAGAAAGTTATAATGCTGTAAAATGGTCTGAGAGATTGCCCTTGTGGTGTTTTGGCTAAATGTTAATGCCTACAACTGTTAACAGAAAGATATTTAGCAAGCGTTGTCTACCTTCTTCGCCATATCTTATGTTATATTTCCATACTTACATTTTCTTAGTGGCACTAAACACATACGCAACTATGAGTTAACATATTTAAGCCAAACTTGTCATGACAACACTCTGCAATCCTGTAAATGAGAGGCTGAGCTCAGGCACACTGGTACTTATGCTGCATGCTGCTGTCAGCTGTCTAACATGCTCACAATGGAATTATTAACATGCTTGTGTTTAGAAGGTTAATGTCAGCGCTCATCATTATAATGTAACGCGTTAATGTGCGGTGTGCTTCAGTCTTACAGTAACGTAATTGGTAACTATATCTGTCAAATAAATTCAGTGAGGGCAAATATGCAGTATTTCCTCTTGGAATCCCAAGCTATAAAATGAAAGAGTCACTCAGGCTTGTATACGTTAATGCTATGATTATTTTCAATAACTAATGAATTATTGTGGTGGGTATAAAAAAAAAAAAAAAAAAAAAAAAGCATGACCAAAGCCATTTTTATAGGATTTATCCCCTGGAGATGTCTCAATATAATGCAGCAGTTGAACTGCAGTCCAGCTCGACCAAACTAGTGATCCAGCAAGCAACAGTCAGACGTTGGCATCCATTTCACATTAACAAAGTTCACACGGCGAGATATGTTCGAAAAGACTGACAGAACAAGACACAATAAACTGCTAGCAGTATGCTGAAAACTTTAAAGGGACAGGAGGTGCACTGCTCACATGGCTGTCTTGCTGTCCCTGGAGGCTTGAGGCACGAGGCTGTGTTTAGACTGCATGCCCATGTGAGGGCTCTAATGTAGATTGGCATGCCACTGAAGAGCAGCAAGAAATAGAGAGTGCATGGCAGCTTGAGCTGTAAGGGAGCAAAAAGGAAACACAAGGGTCCTTTGGCTTTTCTTCCGCCTCAATATCTTCTCACTTACCTCCGGTGGCATGACGACATAGAGATACAGTTGATACAGTTTCACGTACTCCAGTTTTGAGATTGTTTCTGAAAATTATGTTGCAGTTGATTTAATAAAAAAAAAAAAAAAAAATGTTTCCTTTGACCTTCATTGGTCTGTGGAAGAAGCAGAATCCTTTTGGGATGTGTAGTGTAGGAAGTAGCAATATCATGAAGCAAAAAAACATGAGTATAGCTTCTGAATTCAAAATTGAATATTATATTTTAGCAGGCGCTTTAGTCTGTAATAAATTATACTCTAATCTTAAATGTTTTGGGTGTGAAATCTTTGTCAGTAAAGTAGCTGTCAAATAGATATGGTGCATAGTACAACACATTCTCTTAAAATGTTAGGATATAAGATGAACTGTTGATAGCAAATTAATTTGTGTGTGTTTGTTTGTGCGTGCTGTTGGTATCTCAGAGATGTGAGGGTCCAGTGTGCGTGCTCGAAAGATACAGAATCAGGATTCACTCCATGTCCTTCAGTTGTGCTACTCCAGCAGCACCTGGTGAATCAGAAAGGTTCCTAACAGCAGGCAGTCGTATATAAACATTGTGTCAACTCGTGCAATGCGGAGCTCTGTAGGACCGACTACATTATTCCTCAGGAATGCCTCAGATAGTGATACCAAAGTAGCTGTTGTGTAAATGAAATCACTGAATTTTACTCTCATTAACTGCATTTTCTTTGCAGCATTTTTGTTTTTCCTGCCTGGGTGCAGTGGCGTACGCGTGCTGTTTGAATGTGTTTGTGTATCCCTGGTCTCTTGAGCTTGAAAAGTGTTCTTTTCTGCGGCAAGCCAGAACGTACATAAAAAAAATCAGTTGACAGGATTACTGTTTTCAGATGCAAATGCTGTGGGATTTCCACTTCTCTCTGAAACGCCTGCATTTGCCGGTTGCATTGATTTGGGGGAAGACCTCTATTATCATTGACATCTTGCAAATTAGGGCAGCTCCTTCCCTTTCAAATAAAGTCACTTAAACAACAATTGACTACAGCACCAGAGCTATCAATGGCAGAATATAATGTTTTTTAACTGCCTTATCAGCGTTGGAGCACGTGTGCCCATTGTGAGGCTAAGTGGATCGATAGCATGCCATTTATCAGTAGATTATGCATAGAGCTGTCATCCGCTCTCTACCTGGAGGTCAAAGGCCAATCAGATCTGACAGTTGCCAGTTAATTTATAAAGGCATTTGAAAGAAAAGCATTTTTATGTGTTAGGAGGCAGTCATCTCTGCACTTCAGTGACAAAAATTCCAATATTATAAAATTCAGAAGGACAGAATTGCTTTTCCCGGTAAATTGCACATGTAAGTATGTGTTGGTCACTTTTATGGAACAAAGTTATGTTCAAAAATGCTGTATTTTTGCCAGAAATTGTAGCCTACAAGAACAAACAGTAAATTTCAAGGTTTAGACCTTGGGATAATGGCTATGATTAAGAAGGTGGTGATTCAGAATAAATTGATATTGTCCTTCCAAAATAAAGGAAAATCATTTTTTTACTCACCAAAACAGTTTTTTTTTGTGTTCATTGACAAAGCTCTTTAGTTGCTGTAATTATGCGTCCTTTGGGAGCAAAGGAAGCAGTAGTGTGATGTTATTACAGGGAGAGAAAGTGCAGAGGAAGGTGTGTGAAAACGGCAGTGACATGTTGACGTGACATCAAAACACCTCGAGTGTACGTTTTATTCCGGAGGACAGTTACGCGCTGTGTAATTTGTGGATTAATTTGGAGGATTTGTTGGGTTAGTCGTCAGGTAATAAATGTAAATTCATGGAAGTGATTGTGTGTCTCTTTGCTTGCATGAATCATTTACCCCTCTTCTGGAGCACTTGGAGCTGGCCACAAGGTTAACCATTAGATTTGTGTTGCGGTTTAGTCTGCCGTGAGGGTTCAGTTGTGGTTGGTTGGTGTAAGATGTGAGTCGAGACAGATGTGAGGTTATGGCCGAGGTTAGGCTAAAACCTCCAAGGTGTTTACATGCAGTCTGTACTTCAATGCGGTCCTCCAAAGCGACGAAAACAACTGTGTGTATTCTAGGGCAGCAATAATCCTACGCTCTCTGTGCTCAACCAATTTTCCAGTTCTTGTGCACAGTTGGAAACCCATCACAATTTATTTATTTTATTTTTATTTTTTTTTTCAGAGAAACCGTCCACAGGTTTTGAATGTTTTCTAATGAGCATTAAATCAAGAACTGAATAAATGTAAGACACTCACAGCCCCTCACTCTGCTGGTCGTAGCTTAAGTGGTTTGGAACAACATACTTTTGTGTTTTTATGTACTGACACTGCCTACGGGGATAATGTTGTCGTCTACTTTCAGGACATAAGCAGGTCAAGTGTTACTATCTTCTCGCAATCCTGTCTGCAATGGGTTTAGCTTCAACACTCTTATTTCTCTGAACGCAGTCATCAGCCTTTTATGTTTTATGCATTTGGAGCTTTTGTCTGAAATGTTTCCTGAAGTTGTTGAAAACCCAAACTGTGGATTTGAAATCTATGAAATACTGCAAAAGATCAGAATGTTTCATACATTTTTTTTTTTTTTTTTTTGGTCTCCTTTCATTTCAGATGCTCAATGAACCAACAGGTTTCAGGTCTTCTAAATATATATTTAAGTTGTTTTGTTTGTGCTACTTCAGCGTGATATTAGCAGGCTCGAGATCTGCATGAGCTGTTTTGTCTTTATGCTCTTGTTGAAAATAAAGATAACCCTTCAGTAGTGGTGTGTGACAGTTCCATTGTGTTTGACGGGGCCCCATCCTGTTTCAGCTGGTTAACTTGTCTGTGGGTAATTGTCTGATCTGGCGTCTGTTGCGCATCTCTGATTCTGGCTCTGAAATACATGTCAGCATTCAGCCTTCTGACACGTTGTCTCACTGCAAGCGGAAGCTATGCGAAATGTACATGACACCAAAACACATTCCGAACAAATCGTCTCGGCCCATTAATCGAGACAATTGCTCTGATAAATCATGATCGCAGTGAGAATGAGAGTCTGCCTACACAGAATAGCTTTATCGAAAAGGCTGTGTCCATTTCTCCCACACTTGTCAGGTTATTCAGTGCAGCGCTGGCTGAAGCATCTTGCACTCTCCGAGTGGACAATTGCCTATTGTTCCCGTTGTGTGGTGGAGCCAGTGTGTTTCTGACAAGACTTCTAGGTCAGATGCCCTCAGTGATGCACCACGCTGGCAGCAAGTTATACAGACAGCCCAAAGCTGGCCAGGTCGGGAGTATAGACAGGATCATTCTCATCAGTGTGAGCCGCAGGGTGGGAAGACGGAAGCCCTATGGGGACCGAAGAGATCTTTACAATGACAGTTTTGCAGCCTCTCTCTGTAAGTGGGTTTTTCATCCATCTTTAACACAAACAAGACTTGTAAATTAATAAATTTTTCTATCCACTACAGTTATTTGAATATGAGGAGCTGGTTCATTGAGATAAACAGCTGGTAGTGCCATTTCTTTTCACTTGGGTGCCATTAAAGCGGTGCAGAAGAAGAGTACTAAAGAGTGCGCATTAAGATGATGTGATTAAAGCAGCACCGGTCAAACCACATCAGTGAAGACAATGTTTATCATATAAAATAGTGTTTTGAGCATTAAATTAATTGGGCAGAAAAGTGGCTGAATGAAAATCAACTTTCTACCTCACTGAACATACACAACAGTAATGCTCACTCCCAACTTCTGCTGCTGGTAATAGGTTAAAGGACCGTACTCTTTTTTTTTTTTTTTTTGGGGCTAATCTTACATTGTTGTTGTATAGGAATGCAGTTTAAGTGAAAATGGATCTCTGCACTCTGTTTATCAGATTACCTATTATAAATACGATGGAAATTGGTGCAGACTAGGCACAAGTGAAATCAAGTCTCAAGAGTCTCCTTATAAATTTTCGGATAGTTGAGAAATTCTAGACAACAGATATCTGCAGTAGTAGAAACAAAAGACTTGGCAAGCACAGCAGTGCGATTCACGATGGGTGTAGCTCTGCCCCCCATTTGTAATCGTTGAAAATTGGCTTTGACCTGCAAAATCACTTACATGCTTCTTTTAAAGTGCAATGAGGAAAGTAATGAGGCTAAATCTCATTAGTCAGTTGTATTTGCTAAAGTTGAACTCAAGAAAGACCTCAAAAAACAAACTAATTCAGACAAGACTTTAAGTTCAGTGATGGCACTCTAATATTTTGAGCTACATGCTAATGCCATCATACTAACTAGCAAGTCTTTAATAATTGCAATTGCCAGAATGAACCATAAAGAAACCCTAGATTCTTAGTTACATACGTGTTGAATACAGAAACTTTAAATACAAGATTTAAAATTAATCTTTGGATGAAAGAAAGTTTCATTCTTCATGAATCACATTGAGATCCCGCGGCTGTTCTGTTGCCTTTCTAGACCTTAAAAGAAAGGTTTTGCCATTAAAACTTAGAGACTTCAAAGGAAAGGGACTTTACTGCCCTGAACTGAGCCTCCCAGGATGTTGATATGTGACCCCCTGCCCCCAACAGGCTCGACCAATGAAATGCCTCAGGCCGTAGATAGTTGATGTGAGGGCCAGTTTGAGTTTCCCCAGTCCCACATCCGTCTCTGCAGCTAAACTCCTGGCAATAAAGTCCCATGATAGTCTGTGAAATGGTTTACCTTGAAGACTTTTTTTTTTTTTTTTTTTTTATTACCAGTCTCATTGTTGCCTTCGAAATCACTTTTATTGTTTTTCATCAGCGTTATTGTTGGATGTTTTGTGTTTTTTCTTGTGCTATTTGTGATTTTTGAATGCTTTATCTGTTGCTGTATTTGTTTATATATTTATTCCTTCATTTACTTTCCCATTTCATTTTAACTACTCTTTCTGAGAATGTGTTTCTGGAATTTTATTGCTTTTTTATACGTTTTAATGTTGTGTGCTATGTCGGCTCTGTGAAGCCCTGGTAAACGAGGAAGAATATCTTACTGTGAATGGCAGTTCACAGTCAATTCTGCTTATTTCCTGCAATATAAAGATATCATCTCAACATAAATCACACTACATTCATCTTCATGCTCCTCCTGTGAAAATCAGTACATTTGCCACATTTGAGCTGTGTAATCTGCAAAAAGAAAACGACAGAGCAGTTTTAGCTGGTGAAATACGCATGTCAAACATTTGTAGGAGTGCGTGTTCTTTCTCATTCATTTGCAACTTCTGACAAGCAAATCTATACTGACAGTGGATTTGGAGTGTGTTGGGAATGCAGATGTTGCTCATAAAATACAATAATCTCAACTCGGGGAGAATTTCAAGGCAGCACTTCAGGCAGTGCTAAGCAAATGGATAACTTCCCATTAAAATACTCTGTTCTGTTTTAAACCAGCACATATATCTCTAGTGCACTGCATCAAGTGGGGGCCCAGAGACGAAAACAGAAAGAATAGGATGTCTATGATATTTTCCACTGCTGTGATCAGAGTGTAATTACATGGCCTCGCGAAAGAATTCTTTGAGGAGCAGACAGAGAAAAGATTGAGGAGGCTCACCAGCATTTGTCTGCACTATTAGGGGAGAAATGGGCCTGGAGATGGTGCTCTGTCGAGTCTGAAGAGAGCGCTGGGACTACAGCACAGAGAGAATCATTGCGATGCAGGTCAGAGTTTTGCAGGTGCAAGACTGGCAATGATTGTGTCAGACCTTGCATGCTCCAGGTGTAGTTGGGGGAAAAACGAGCACCTATGCTTGCTTTTTGATGAATATGTCAGAATCATATTGGCAATGAACGGAGCAATGAGGCAGAAGAGAAATGTAAAGATGTTGCACACAGCAGAACGACACAACACAAGTGTGTAATATACATTTGTATTTGGATGTCTGTCACACTTCTTGTGTTTCTTTCAGACCAGTTTGGTTTCACTGATATTTCATATATCTAAGAGGAAAAAATAAACTTATCATCCAGACCGTAAAGAACACAGTAGAGATAACAAAGCTGTGTCCAGTGCACTTTGCAGGCAGGGAAAAATCAATACAACCATCTGTAATGTGAGACCCAGTGGATATGAAGGAATACATTTGATAACACTTAGTCATAAAACTGCAGGCTGTTTTTTATTATTGCCACGAGTCAAGTTTTTGTCGCACCTGGAGAGCACACAATGGCCACGATGATCAAGGCCGTTCTGCCCAACTGCATTGTTCTCTTTGTTTGCAGCTGAAGTCAAAAGAAGCTTTTCCGACATTAGGCAAATAAATGAAATAAATAACTGGATTGGTACATAATAAATCTCATGACTGACAGTATAAAAGCTCAACTGTCATGTCAATAAGCTCCATTTGTGCCATGTATTTGCAGCAAGATGTTACGCTGTTAGAGTGCCGTACATGCAGTAGCTGCTGAGCCTCACCTCGTTAGACAATGAGGCTTGGAGACCTATCTGGTGTTGGGAAGCAATTCTATCTTTGAAATACCAATACAGTTGGAATAGCAGTCTGTTTACCAGATGGAAAGATGGAGGTCGGTCAGGTTCCCTTTGTGATCTATCCACACTTTCCTCCCACGCCTCAGCTCTACTCTTCTGTGTGGCTGTCCTGGTCAAATATCTGATTTGTGAGTCATACCTACCCTCTATACCCATGGAGAAACATGCTGGTTTTCTTAAAATACACTCTGGCAGGGCAGCCATGCAAAAGCTCAGGTCCAGAACAGAGCGCTGGAGCTGCTCAGGGGACTGGCACGGAGCGAATGGGAGAGACAGAGGGTGAGGGAATCGAAGGGGGTAAAAAGTGAAGTGGGCGGAAAGATGGAGACAGTGGAAGGTCGTGTTGGATGAAGGATTATGAAAGCCTAACTTTGTCATATAACACCATGATTAGTTCAGTGGTGTGGGCAAATCTAAAAGGGTGATGTTTGTGATTCCTCTAGCACAAAAAGCTGAAAAACACAATAAGCATCCTGGCTGGCTAATCTCTATTCAGGCATGGCCCTTGTAGAATAACTGGCTGAAAAATGGAGCAGATATATAGTAGGAGTGTGATGCGAGACTGGCCTTGGTGAGGGGGGGGGGGGGGGGAGAGAGTAGATGTTCGGTGGAGAAGTTATTATAAGACGTTTCAGACCTTTCCAAAATGCATCCAATAATGTCAAATTTTTGGGGGATGTGGAGGAAACTGAAGAGCTGCCTGAATTGTATTCGTTTGCAAAACCTCGGGACACACCCATATAGAAAACAAGCCCTCCCAGCGGAGAAAGCTGTGGTGGATGATTGTGTTTACAGAGCTTAAGTCTTTCTTAGACAGTGGAGGCTGGAACTAACATGAGGCATCTTACATATTGCTAGATTTAGGTTTGTGAAAGATATTGCTTTTCTTGTTATGGCACAAAACTTTCATCTCGCTCAAGACTTTAATTGTTTAACAATGTTCATGACATTTTCCTACAGTTGTGTAAACAATATTTTTGTATAAACGATGGCTCCAACAACTGTGTGTATGTAAATGGGTTTGAGTCACAGAAAATGAGCGCACAACTCTGCAGCACTCCTCAGCTTTAAAAAGAATTGAAATGTCTTTTAACTATTGAACCTCATCTTTCACTCCAGCTGTTTTTCAGCAAAATATTATTTTAGTATTAGGAAGCATCTTTAAAAAAATAAAATAAAATAAAATAAAAAAATTACATGCTATCTGCCCAGCTGGAAGTTAGTTAAATTAAGTATTTACTGCAAGAAATGCTTTGGACCTGAATATTGGAATTGAGTTCTTGAGGTGGACAGAAACAACACAAACACACAAACAAAGAATACAATGCAACTGTTTGCCAATATCAACTTTACAAGGTGATATCAGGGGGTAGTGTTGTGTTTACAGCTTGCTATGCTGTCTCCACATGTGGTCAAGAAAAATCAATAAATGTGCATCCAACTAAATGCTTTGAGTACCGTAGGTATAACCACAAAAACAGTTTAATGCAACATCATGCTTCGCGGAAATTCGTTTTGCAGATGCATTTAGTGTGAACCTGCTACATCGGCCAGTGAACACTTTGTTGATATATTATCAGTGAATATGCAGTTGACTTTTGATAGTGAGTGTTAAAATGAACACAAGGGGGGAAAATAGTTAGTCTTCGGGGGAAAACAGAGAAATTAAGGACAGTAAGGGGAAAAAGTTGGCTGACGTTCAAGCAAATGGCTGAAGGCAGATTGTGTCGACTTGGGGGGAAACTGGCAGCCTGAGGACTTCTGTGGGCAGGAAGTGTCTGTTGATCATCTGTGTGGGCGTGTCTGCATGCAGACAGATGACAGGGGAGGGAGAGAGGGAGGGAGGGAGAGAGACACAGGAAGATGAGACTCACTCGTCACTCTCCGATGGGGCTGGAACGCACGAAAAAAGGGAGCCAAAGTGAAAGTCACAGGTTGTGTGAGGGCACAATGATGAAACGCAGCCTTCACAAAAGGAGAGTATGAGTGAGAGTGAGAGACACAGATGGGGGGGGGGGGGTGACAGAGAGAGGGAGGGAAAGCTGTCAGTTTCCTCCACCCTTCCTCACTGCTCTCTCAGCTGTGCTGGCAGTGCTGTACCCTGGTGAAGAGAGATTACTAAAGCCCAGCCTGAGGTAGCATGTATGGACACAGTCATTACCTCTGCCCTGCTAACAAATGGCACTGCTGTCTGAATAAAAAGCGACACCTGGCTGACCCCTACCCCTCTGCTATGAACTAGCGTAGGCTTGATTTAGCAGTAAAAGATGTAAACAATGATAACTGCTCAATATCTTTATAGCCCTGTTTCTCGTACAATATTATTTTGTCTGTAGAATATTGATCGTCACAGTTTTACAACAGCGGGAAGAACAGCCACAGATAAATCTTTTGGATGAGAGGTGTTTTCGTGAGAAAATGTTTATCCCATTATGTGTAGTTTTTGAATTGCTTTCAAAATGGCTCCTGGGCCAGTTTACAGGATCATATTTACAGTTTGTGCGTGTGTGCGTGTGCACGTCATTGTGCCAGTGTCATGAGGACAATCTGTGCATTGGTGTCAGGCCAGAGACGGCATGGGGTTGGAGTCGGGTCTGTCAGAACCCGCTGTCATTTCCGCCATCGCCGTGGAGATGGTTTGAAACAGCCGAGTGGAGCTGTCTGATGTCAAGATATACTTAGAAGCTAATCATGCAGCAAATAGAGGCGAAGGGATTCCTGCAACAGGAACTGCTTTGCTGCCCTTGCTCCCGTTAAAGCCATTCATGAGAAACTTTTCTCACAGTCACAGCTCATTTACAGCTATGTTTTTGAGAGCCGATTAATTGATACCAAGGCCGGCCTGTGCAACAATCCAGTTTCCTGTGCCTGAATTCTTTGACACTGATGGAGTCTACTCCTTTTGTACGAAAAAAGCTTTGTCTCTGAAGGATGGCTTTTGTTTTTGGTCTAAGAGTTTGTTTAAGAGCCCGTGGACTGTTATACCCCTCTGTTTTCTGTGGAGACAGCTTGTCTTTTCAAATCTGCAGACTTCCCTCCTCTCAGATGGCAAGGATAGATGGTTGCCATTACTTCGACTGAGATTTGTGTCGTGCCATATGCTGCCTATTTTCTTTTTTTTTCTTTTTTTTTTTTTTTTCAGAAACAGAAATTTCTTTTTGCTTTTCAGTTGATGCAAAATAAAGCCAATTTTGCATCAACTGTACAAAATGGAGAAGGCAGAGCAAATTCATCAGAATCATTACTCTCACATCACCAGAAAAGGGCAATTCAGTCACTCACATTTCTTTAAGGCTGCCCTGATTGTTATTTAGCTTTTGTATGTGAAAATGCATCTGAAAGGCCAAGGCGCTCTAATTAACCTCGCCTGGCATTCCCGCTTAATGTGAACGTAAGTAGGAATGGGTAACCTTTACACAACCTCACTTAGTCACCTCTCTTCTTAAACACCCAGGTTGAAATTCTCACTTAATGTCAATAAGCAGATTACTCCACCACAGCCTCCACTCCCACACCTACCACCTCCCCACCCCTGTCTTATTTTTCCGTAACCTTCTTTAGACTTCAGCAACATATTTTTATTCAGGGCGGCCATAGTACTTAGTGGCGGTAAATCAATAGAAGAGTGTCCTCTATAACAGACCTCTGTGTTTTCCTTCCATCGATCCTGTCAGCCCAGATACATTGAAGAGCAAGCCAGGCGATTACCCTCAGCAATCCTAACTTTGATCTATACTGCAGATGACAGGTGCCAGACATCGGCTTTGGCTAATAGTGATGCTGAAAGGTGGCCTCGTTATTCATTCTTTTCTTGGCCAGAATTCAGTTGCTCATGATTGCTTTGTGGTTATTGTGGTCATTGTCAATGGAGGCGGTTTGCAGCCATCACAATCACCCTTTCCCCTTGATACCATGAGCACATTGATCATTTTGTCATGCTTGAGGATGCGTTTCTTGAGTAATGGCTTCAAACTTCTTAAGGAAATAAGATTTCAATTTCAGTTCCTAATATGCAAGAAAAATCTGACTCATTCCAAACAAATTATTTACAGAAAGTCATTTTAAAATGTTGATTTATAAAAATACATCATCCCTGCCTTAATATCGCTGCATTATCAGCAGCATGAAAGACATTTGAATATGCTGCAATTTGTAGCAACAAGAGCTTATTTAAACAGCACTCACAATCAATCAATCACAGAGCAGGTTGAGCCACTGAAGTGCATTCACCGTTTATACTGTAGGTTGTTATAAGTCCTTATGTGTACAAGGGCGAAAAAAAAGAGAGAATGCAAAGATACTAGATTGAAATCAGTATCAATTAGTCAGCAAGTCCTTGCATCGTAATTCCACCAGGTTTAATCCTCGCACCTCTGCATGATCGTAATCAAGGTTTTGATCAAGCACTTTTGTTTGCTCGAGGTCAAAGTGGTAATTAAAAAGCACAGGCTGAAAACTTGGATGTTTGTATTGCAAGGTGGTGTAGATTCCTGGGGAAAAAGGAATAGAGGAAATTATATCAGCAGGGTACAAGCCTGGGCCAAAGTGAAAAGACATTGCCATCTTAAATGGTTCCCTGCAGCAAAACACTCTAGAGAGACAAATGTTGAAGCAGCTCTCTATCCCAACTGGGACGAAGATGGGATGTGACTCAACACACTTAGAACACCTTTTGACTCTGTAGTATTACTTTAGCAGCTTTGTTAAGAATAGATCTCGATCAAATGTTCAAAACATATACTTCACTTTTTTAGGAAAAAAGTATTTAATATGCGAATCACTGTATCTGTTGCTTTTCCATTACTTTGCTGTACTCTCTTTCTAGACGGCACTGAAGTGATTCAGTGTGTGCCATTGCTGCTGCATTGCCACCTGTGAATTTGTTTGGTAAACAAAATATTAATTTTTTTGCTTCCGGACGCTTTAGACGTTTTATCCACATATTTGTTTTGATTTATCTTTTTTGTTATTTTGGCAACTTCAAACATTGATTTATCATCAGCCTGACCTTCTACTCCGCTCCACAATTTGTCAGCTTTGTGCAGTTGACCCCCTTTGAGTTGTGGGTCAAAGCTATTGCTCACACTCTGTCAGTTGAAGCAATCCCATCAGCGAGCCACTGTGTCCTCATTCCTGTGTTTCCCCTGTGTCTGGCCATTTTTGATCACTCTAGCACAAATGGATGGCATTCATACAGTGCTCAGATTAGACTGTTTGATGTGGAACAGCACTGGCTTCAGGAGAAAATGCTGTGTGTTGCTACATGTGGATTCACCTGTCAAATGAAAGGTGATCATTTTGACCTGCCACCAGGTGTGACTGCAGTTAAACAACATCAAACGTAGTTGCAAAGGCGATATTTAGGATTTCATAAGGCAGCAATGTAAACAACCTACCACCAGATTTCCTTATCAATTTTTTTTTACCTTTGTAATGGTTTTGTAAAGATTCACATTTTGATCTAGTGTGAAAAATATGAATGCAGACAGATACTTTATAGCAGCCAATGTACCCTACTGTTGTTTCAGGTGTTAGTTGTAGCCACCAACAGGCACATGGACCCTCTGTAGAGATGCATCTGTTCAGTTCAGCTCATTAACAGACTGAACCCAGAAATTAGGCTGTGTTAATGAAACTAATTTATAAAATCTGTGCACAGATTTTTTTTCAACAAAACGTAAATAATTTAATATCGTCAAGATGCATTTCAGCTGCTTTGTGGGCATCTAGTCATTTTCCCATGATGTTTGTAAGCAGTATGTCCTCTACAATTCACCTCACATTCTTGTCTTAATGCACAGGAGTCTACAGCCACGTTGCTGCCTCTTTGAGGCTTTGAGCAAAATTATCCTGTTAACATGCTCACCATCTCAGCATACTAAACTGTGAAAACTAGGCTTATTTTGACAAATCTTGACCTAAAGCGGAGTCTTGGAGAAAACTTTGGAGATCTTCATTCTAACTTGAATTTGTGTATCAAAGATATTCTTGACTGACAGATCATTATTTCCCTCCCTGCAGCCCCACTGGTACTGGGGCTAAATTGTTATTATTTTGTGTCTTGTGGGTTCTTTCTCCTCTACTTTGAACCTTCTCAAAACTGTGTACTGACGTGAATTAATTGTTGCTTTAAACTCTATGGCTTCCCCACACCCATTAAATCAATGAAAATGTGCTCAAAACATATTGTGAGAATAGTTCTTGTTTTTGCTTGGATGGAAAAGTCGATACCACTCATGTCTTTTGCTTTAAAAAAGAAACTATAGCTAGCAAATGTTTAGCTTAGCACAAAGGTTAGGAACAGGGGATCGAGCTAATCATGCTCTCACCAGGGGCAAAAGAATCGGTGCAAATTTCAAAATATATATGTAAAAAAACAAAACATTCTATCCTGCAAGAATTGCTCTTGTGGCAATATGGAAATGTTCTCCCAGCCTTTAGACAAGACATATTAGTCCATGCTTGCTTTCTTTATAAAAACCCCCCCTGCAATTTGTTGTGTTCCAGTTTATTTTAAGCAAGCAGTTGCTGAGCATCGGGAAAAAGCTACCCTTGACCCATCTCTTCCCCAAAACAACTGGCCTACATCTTTACTGCCTTTTATTTCAAAAGTTGTGCTGCACTTGCCAAATGGCTGCTCGTCTGAGCCAGACACACCATATTAGATGTATTCCAATCCAGTTTCTGTCAGGAGTGTTGAAAAAAAAAAAAGAAAGATCTATGTCTCCAATGACAATGTCTTCTGATCAGGATGAATGTTTTGCTCTGGTGCTACTGGATTTTACTGCAGGATTTTATCCTGATAGAGAGGCTCAGGCAGTTGGAAGGTTTCTGTGGGAGCCTCAGAAAGGAGGCTTTTCACTGTGCTTTTTTCCTACATGTCTATAAGGGCTGGTCCTTTTTGTGGTGTGTCCCTGTGTTCTATGCTATATGTTCTTACAGAGAGCTAAAAATAATTCTCTCCTACATTAGTACAACTCCCCTTTTCTGATTCTTCAGAAAAGCAACCAACCATGATGCTTCACCAGAATAACATCAACAAATGAGTAAGCATTCCTTCCCTCCGTCCAACCCCCTCCCACATCAACTCGCCTTTTCATCTGCTTCAGCAAGTCTTCTCTGGGTTATCAACAAATGGTTGCAAATGCTCTTGCGAGACAGCTGACCAGCAGCAGAATTTTTCACACCCATGTACACCCATTCATCCTTGTATCACCACGATGTCACTGAGGTTTTTTAACCAGCAGTTACTAATTGTTCTTCATGGCAGTCTTAGTTCTAACTTCCTGTGGACCTCTTTCTCTCCTGTTTGTGTGGTTTAATGCTTTTCATTTTGTAACTTTCCATTGCTTATTTTTCACTACTGTTTAATTGATTTTATGTTTTCTGTATAGTTTTATTTTACTTTTGAAGTGCTTAGTAATTATTCTCAATGAAAGTTGCTATACTAAATTAATTACTTTGTTACTGTAGATAATTTTTAGAAGGAAATAATTTATACAAGTAGCTTTTGGCCTCAATGGAGTCAATAAACTTTAAAAGAAATATTTTGGCATTTGACCTTACACATATTTGGAAATTTTTACAGGTTTATTCAACTTCGATTAAACAACATTTAAAATGTTCATCAGTAAGATGTTGATCTCCTAGAAAGATAGATTGTCTCCAGACAGGTCCAAGCTAGCTGTCTCCTAGGGCAGATGACTTACTTACTATACCTGACCCAGCTGGTCAAGGTAGCAGCATATAAAGTGGCACCCAACTGTTATGTCACTCAATAGTCTGTGAATAGTTTTTGAAGCCTAGAATTTGTAATTTGGCCATCGCCATCTTGGTTTAATGAAACGAGAAGAAATTATATTTGCAGTAGGAGGTGGGGCTGACCAGTAAGGGGTAGATCTGACCTGCTCTATACTCTATCCTGATTGTCCAGCAGGTTGTCCATTTGTTATACAGTCTGTCAATCATAAAGTAGCCACAAACTAGTGCATACCATGTTTTTCCATGTTCTTTCTTCCAAAGGGGCCAATAAACTAAAAAATTAACATCATGTTTATTCCTGAAGCCTCCAAATATAACTGAGCTGCCAATCACTTCACACTCAAATTAAGGGCAGGCAGCAAATAGTTTAAAACGCTACAGTCAGTCAGATTCCTCAGAAAAACAACCGAACATGATGCTTCACTAGAATAACATCAACAAATGAGTAAGCGTTTCCTCTGTCTGTCCAACCCCCCATCTTCTCTCCTCAAGATCCCGCAGATCAGCTATGCGTCAACGGCCCCGGAGTTGAGTGACGACAGGCGTTATGACTTCTTCTCGCGGGTGGTTCCTCCAGACTCATTTCAGGCCCAGGCCATGGTGGACATTATCCAATCCCTCGGCTGGTCTTATGTCTCCACCATTGCCTCAGAGGGCAGCTATGGAGAGAAAGGAATAGAGGCCTTCACACAACTCTCCAAAGAAGCAGGTAAGAAAAGGCCAACAGTCAAAGCCACTACAAAAAATTATCAGTATATTTTTTGTCTGCTTCAGTCTTGACTGTGGGAAAGTCCAGTTTTCCAGTTAATTATAAAATCTGTTTTCAGTGGATGAATTATTGATCTCTTTTGCAGCTTCTGCCTCTTTTCCCCAGTGAATTTTGGAGTGTTACAGGAAATGTAGACAGAGAAACGGCTTTTAGCAAAGATGCCACATCCCAGTAATGAGCATTGCCTGTACCCATGTCACAGTTTTGTTGTTGTTGTTTTTGTTTATTTATTTTTTTTAATAAACCCATTCTATCTTTTTGCAAACTCTAAAGATTTCAATGTGGTGTCTCTGGCCAGAGTGGGGAAAGAACTACCTGGCAATTTGTCATTTGTCAGTTTAGTTTAATGTGCTGGCTCTTCTGTTTCACTCATCTTGTTTTTTTTTTAATCCCTGTTAGTGAGAATGCAGTACTTTTAGGATGTTAATGATGACAGTCAGCTTCATGGTCAATTAAAGCCATTCTGGTCACATTGTGTGTATGAAATAGCAGGGTTTTAGACATTTAGTCTGTTAGGAAAGACATCAGCCTTCTTTTGTGAATATCTTTGGGAATTCCCATGTGATTAAACACACTGAGCCAACCATTCTAACAAGCAAGCTATTAGAATGTCATGTTTGCTGGCTCTTGTAATGCAACATTAACGGTGAGCTGTTTATTTATCTTTTTTAATGGTGTTGATCCTTTTTCAGGCATAACAATGTGTTCTTGTTTTGCCTCCAACTAGGATTAAAATTGTGCACATGCTTGACTCACCATCTTTTTCTGGATTGATGGCGTTTTGTTGGTACACGTGAATCAGTGGTCATCGCTGTAGCCAGGAGGCACTCAGTTGCTGTACAGTATCTGTCAAAGGTTGGTCATCTTTGACCAATCATCCGGTCTATTGTGGGATACATACATTTGGAAAGATGTCAAGTGCTTGCTTTGCAATATTTTTGGAAGATTAGGATAGGCGTAGAGTATTACCATTGCGCTAAATTGCCAGAAATCTTTTTTTATTTTTGTAATAGTGATGTTTTATCCGTAAAGCATCTGAATCTGAATTCAAAGTGCGAATCCATTTTTTCACCACTTCACAACAAGAGCTGGTCAGGACAAATTACCCTACATCACCCAATCTAGCACATCCGTGCAACTCACAACAACAGGTCCAAGTACTCTTACTACTCTTTAGATTCCAATCCATTTCCTGCGAATCTGCAGGGCGTCATCTCTATCTCTAATGTGCAGAAACCTCTCAGGCAGTGGTGGGCCGTGCATTCCGCACCCCAAAAGAAGATTGCTTAAAATTAAATGTATTTTAAAGTCAATAGTTTTCCCGGTAATTTATTATGAAAAATTGCCACATCCGCCCGCACCTCTCTCCCAAGTGTTTTCCATTCCTCTGTGAACTTGGCAAGCCAACTCTCGCAAAAATGGCCTGCAAACAGAAGTGGCTGGGGTGTTTCTTTGATAGAGGAGAAGGAGCCTGTGATAGTCATTTAATAGTTGTTACAAGCACATAATGTAAGGTGTAGTGGTTACATTTCTCTTTGTTTTTTTTGACATTTTTAATTACAGCATACCCTCCACCCGGTCGCCGGACAATTTCTCCAGCATGCAGGTGGTCCGCGACCCAAAGAAGGTTGGGGACCAATCAATACATCCGCATTACCAATTAAGAGTAGTTAGAACATGGCGCTCTGAAATACTCAATTCTGATTGGTCAATCTTCAAATTCTGCGGGATTATTTCCGGACACGTGACCGCTGCTCCGTTGCTACGATAGCTCGGCCACAGCAACCACGGCGAGCGGAGCGGCGGCGAGGACACACCCTTTTCCGTCACTAGCTAGCAGGTGGGGGGACTAGTTGGAAGACCTCTCCTCACGATGTCCAGCTCCTCTCGAAAGGTCGGTCTAGAAAATGAGGTTGAAAGTATATATGCAGCGAGATAAATTTCTTCAATTATACATGAAAAACCGCTAGTTAGCGGGTCACCAGGTTCACCTTTTGTTAACGTTACTTAAAGTAAGCGAGGCAGCGGCGTAACTTACTTTGCATGGCGCTATATATGTATGTGTGTGTATATATGTGTATATATATATATATGTGTGTGTGTGTATGTGTATGTATGTATATGTATGTGTATATATGTATATGTGTATATATGTATATGTATATATGTGTATATATAGAAGGTTTAGCTGGCCCCTACAGCCCACCACTGCTCTAATATGAGCAAAGCTAATTACATCCCACAGGCACCGATCAGAAGTCCAGCATGCATTTTTTTTTTCTCTGTGTGCATCCATGTCCAGTGTGATCCCTCATTAAAACTTTAAGAAGCTGTTTGTGGCTGTGCAATATGCATTGGAGAGAAGAAAGCTTGTGCAGAGAGAAAAGTCCTACTTTGAGACTTATTTTAGAAGTTTCAGCTCATCTTATATCCTGTGATAAATGCAGTTTCTCCCAGCTGGTTTTCTCAGATATCTTTTTTTTCTCCACTTCTCCCTTTAGCAAAATGCAGTAAACACACTGATATTATTATGACTTCTGAACAGCTACACAAGAACTATGAAATCACAAACCATTGTTGCTGTTGACTCATCCTGTTGAGTCTGAGCTGCAGTCATGGCAATATTTTGTATTCATATACAAATGGGAATTATTTCCTCTCAAGAAAGGCTTTCTTTTCCCAATGAATCTTTAATAAACACAGCAATTATGTAATAGCACAACAAATCGCACAATTCAGATTCATTCAAAGGGACTGTCTCTGTACCAGAACTGGCTGAAATTGATTGTATTGAAAACATTTTACTGAATAATGAGGGAGGATGTCTGGGAATACTGTACGTCTGATGTGAGTAAATTAAGTTTTATAAAGAAAAATTCAGAGCAAAAAAATAACATTGTTGGGGTATTGTTGTTAGAACATCTTTGCAAATTGATCAATGAGGCCTTGAGATGGTTTTGTGTGTCTCTTCTGTTTGCTTGTAGTGAAATGTCAGATGCATTAGTAGGATTCTCGCTTCACCACTTCAAGGAGAACCATCTAGTGGACCCTTAATGCAATATGGCTGCCAATTACCCCAAGCTGAGACTGGAGTGGCAGCCTGTCTGTATTGTTTGTTTGTTTTTTTTGCCTGCTTTCTCTCTCCAGCACTGTTCCCATTTTGTACCTTCATCCTGGCTGCAGGTGCAGCTGGCAGAAATTCATCCTGTTGTATTTTCCTTTCTGGATTCAAGCCAGAGCGATAGAGATCAGTTTTCCCATTTCATAAAAAGGCTTGCATTTGAAGAAAACCTTCTACAAAATATCACTGAAGAATGGTTTTCAGCAAGATGCAAACCCTGTGCATTGTTTGGATCCAGTCTGTGTGGAGGGGGGGGGGGATAAACTGCTGGTGTAGCACTTGATGTATTTATATATGTTAATGTCTAGCAGTAGGAAAGGACTGTGGAAAAAGCCTGATCCATAGCAAACACCATCAAATAGACCATGAAATTTCTACATGACCCCTCACATTGTCAAGTCCCTGAGCAGCAGTCAGGAAAGGCGTACAGGTTAGGGGGGGGCACACAGATGTCGAATATGAATGTCAGCCACATGTCAGCCCATTTTGATGTGCTCCCATGTGCTCAGGCGGGGAGGCTGCAGGGAGCAGGTCTACCTTTTGACTGTTGAGATGATAAATATAATTGCAGCATTATGGATCCCCAGGAGCTTTGGGTTTGGAGGGTGTTGAGTGGGCAGGTGGGGGTGGTCAAATCCATCAAGAGCCTCTAATTTAAAGGGATTTGTATTTCACTAAGCAAAATGGCAAGGCTGGATTTCCTGCCCTGAAGTGCATTTTAAGAAGCGAGGGCATTGAAGATGAATAATTGAAGTAGTTAATGCAGGCCATGACCTATGGCACTCAGATAAGTGGAGAACTTCCAAGACCTGATGAATATAGACATTGTGATCATTAAACTGTCTTGGATATATTAATCAAATATGGAGCAGAGGGTAGTGGTTCATGCTGCACATACTTTTGATATTATGTTGTTCTATTACGGGTAAACGAATGAGGTGAGCAAAAAAATTTCTGTGTCACAAAATAGAATGTCTCACTTCCATTGTAAGCAGCAAAAAGCAAAAGCAAACTTGTCATCCTCACTGATTGTAAGTGACAGCTAGACAGTAGGGTATCACTATACAATTCTATTTCTGGAATGAGATTTCAACAAGTTGGAATAATATGTTATTCTCCCATAGCCTGACATTTTTTCTGTCTTGCATCACACATCTAGCCAACGCAAACACGCAGCTTTTCTATAAACCGACTGTTTCTTTTGAGAACTCTTTCAAGTCCACCGGACCTTCCAGTGACAGGTGAAGACAGTCCGACCCACAGCACAGTGCTCTAGAAGCCTAGCATAGACTTTTAGATACACCACTTGCATTTCCATCATACCGGCCTCAACAGCTGAAACACTGAGAGGCCATCTGAGTGACTGACAGATGAGATATTCTGCAGGCATTCAATAATTTAGCCAACACTGCACAACTCCCTGCTCTTTTTTTTTTTTTTTGAGGGGGCGTAGTCTCAGGTTTCTTGCATGTTCTGCTCTAGTGCTCTCTGAAGATGGGATTTGGTTCAAATGCTTCTAATCTTCATCAGAGGCCCTTGTGGTGTATAATTGACTTGTTTTACCTAGAATACAGCTCTCATTTAAGTCTTCACACAAGCCCATGAGGTTTTCTTGGTAATGCAATTTAATGTATTTTCAAGTGACTTCACTTCTCTGCATATGAGTTTATCCTTTTTTTTTTCCTCACTGGAGTGACTGTATGTGTAATGTTGTACCTACTTGCAGACTTACTGGCCCCCTGGAGCTGAAAGCTGCTGCTAATATGCCAGGATCAGATGCTAAACAGCATCAGTTCTCTAAATTGTAAATCTTACAGTGCGGTGTCATACTGTAGGACTTTCTGCCTGAAATCATCCCCAAAAGCTCTGCTCTGAAACAGTGCTTTAGTGTTCTCCCTTGGAGACCTATGATGCTGGCTGCTCCACACAAATGACACCAAACAAGTCTCACTATAACAGGATACCACAAATCTTTGAACAAAAGTTGACCATTGGCAAAATCTTTTGTTTTCTGTTAAAGTACATTTTAGTGCTAGGAAAACAACAATCAGCCTAGAATGTTTTCTTACATCAAGAAATATTTTTAATTCTGCTAGTACTAGAACACAGAAAGGATAGTTAAGAGGGGGCTGACATTTTGCTATCTCCTGCCTTTAGAAATGCTACAGTAAACCATGATGGGAGATGTGTGATCTGCCAGCTAAAAGCTGCTTATATCAAAGTAATGAGCCTGAGGAGACTGGCAATTAGGATATCCCTTCCATTTCTCTGTCTACTCAGGGAAATTCAAACTGAAAGGTTATTGGTTAGGCTATTAAAATGCTTGAGTGGGAGATTTTTTAATTGGTTTGTGTGGCGCTTTGCTGTTGACTCAGGTTCCTGTCTTCAGTCTGGACCTACAATATATAGTTAGGATGTTCTCTTACTCAGGTGATCATATTATCTGTTCATCTAAAATGCTGCCTAGGTTAGCTTGTCCTTCACACCTGCAATTACCATACCGGAGCGGACAAAAACTCTTTTATTATCTATATTTATTTATTTTTGTTAAAGATAGGACTTCACTGCCTAATAATGAGCTGTAGAATGTAACCCTGCAGATAACAATGCCTGGCAATCTGTCAAAAGCCTGTTGCGATAATATATTGTGCCAAATACAGTATCTAGAAACTATTTAGCTGAGCACGGAAGCCATCAGTACCCTTCATCCTGTAAAAACTCATTAGTGGTGACCTGTCTGAGAATGATTTATTGTCAATATTAATATCCTCTTTGTTTATTATAGCCTGCTGTGGTATCTGATTGGTTCCTAGGTTCAACAAGAGATGTTTGATAATGACTTTAAATGAAAAGTCAATGGAAAGTGGTTGGATTTTCACAAATACTTAATATGAAATCTGTAGCTTTATGTCCCTGGTGGTGCAGATTATTGGATTTGTTATAGCAGATATGTTTATAACTCTCTGTGAAATGATGCTGGTGCTCAGTCGGAAGGCACAGTTTGAGTGTTATATTGCACGCTGCTGTGGTTTTCCTATCATTGCCAAAATGTAAATGTATACACTGCGAGACTATCATTTAGACTCGACAGCAAGCATGACAGCAACATCAAAATCTCTATTGTGTTTGTGTGTTTTCCACTTCCATATGGGCGAGATTTCCAAAGAAAAACAGGAGCTATTGTGACCTCAGGCTTTGTGAATGTGTTTGTGTACATTTGTGTGCGAGAGTAAGTAAATGGGTGAGATCATCCCAAAGGCTTTCTCATTTGTTACTCCTTTTCCATCAAAAGGTGGAATCTGCATCGCCCAGTCTTTAAAGATACCCCACAACCCCAAACTGGAGGATTATGACAAAGCCATCCAACAACTGCTGGAAACGCAGCACTCGCGGGCAATTGTGATTTTTGCCAGCGAAGAAGACATACGGTGAGTAGCACACAGCACATTCTGGCTTCATTCATGTTGCTCAGGCTGTTGATGACTTGCCATGTTAAAGTCTTTTATCTCTGAGTAGCAGCTCCTGGAGACAGGTTAGAGGCACAGAATGATGTGTGCACGGGATGTCTGCAAAAATAAACATACCTCGAAGAACTTGTAGCGTATCTCAGAGGAGAAGTGGGAATACAGATCACAACAAAGCTACATATATATAGTTTCATTTACAGAAACCCTTGAGGAATGCTTATGTAAGGAAACACACAATCAAACATTTGGTACCTGTACATTTAGAATGAACAATCCACAAGTGATATGTTAGTAAAACGTAAAAGAAAAGCTCAGTGAGAAAAATGGAGCTTATTAAGTGCAACTGCCTACATTCAGTGATATAGTCTATAGTTTTTTCAAAGTAGTGAATCCCTGTTGGTGATTTCACTGAGTCTCTGGTACATTAATTGGGTCCCTAATAGTGAGCAACCTGCACCAGAACAAAAGTTTTTATTTATTTATTTGATTACAATTTTTTTTTTTTTTTTTTTTTTAAGGGACGAGAAATTAATAAAAGTTGGTGCTCTCGCTGAATAAATTACCAGTGAAGCTAACATTGCTAATGGAAGAATGGCAGATGAAACACAAGTTGTTGTTCACAATGTACCATTTTACATGGAAAAATATGGCGCATGGATTGTGAGTTTACTGCGTCCTTTAAGATTTTAAGTGAGTCTGGAGCATTGGGGACGCATGATGCATATCTGAACAACATCCCCGCATTTCCCTATCATCTTTAAAAAGAGACAAAAAAAGATATTTTCTTGAAATTAAGACTGTGAAAAGCTGTGAATTGAAAGCAGGCGTTTCCATCCTTTCTTTCTCACCTCTAATGGAAGAACAGATGAAAAACTGTACATGACAGGACTGAAATGCCCCAATAGCTCCTTAAACCCGCTGTTCCTTTTGTAATAGATATTAGATTGCACATACCTCTTGTACTCTCTCCTAATTCACACATGGATGTCCTTGCAGGGGAGTACTCAATGCCACCAAGAGGGCCAATCAGGTGGGCCATTTCCTGTGGATTGGATCTGACAGCTGGGGGGCCAAGAGCAGTCCGATCCACCAGCTTGAGGATGTGGCTGTGGGAGCAGTCACTATACTGCCCAAGCGCTCCTCCATTAAAGGTACAACCAATGTGGAACAAACACATATACTCACACTGCATGGATTGTTTCTACTAAACTAATTTCCTTTTTTCTTTTATGTGTAATTATTTACAGACCAAAAGATTTCATAATTGATTAAATATATGCCCTGAAAAACAGGCTTTAAACACAACGCTGACATGTAGAATCTCAGAGTGATATAGTGCTTTTATTGGTGTGCTTGTTTGCTATAAAAACATTAATTTTCTGGCCATCAGGCCTAATTAAGTCTGATATATGCTGTCTTTTTAGTCTGTTAAGCAGATTAAAAAGAAGTGTGGTAGGGTCTAACAGTCAAAATATTTATAATTTGACCCCTCTCCAGGATTTCCATTTGTTGTTAACTCGCTCCCAAGCCCATATAAATGCAAATCAATAAAAATGGCAAAAGAAAAAGCAATTCTATAAGATGCACTTTACACCAATGTGTGATGTTCAATTTATTTCAGTGGATGTGATGTGATTTGTGTTTACCTGTTTTTGGAGGCACTTCATCCCAATTTGTCTCATCCATTGCAGCTGAAGTTTGCAGTTTCCTACATTTCTCAGAATGACTTTGAACAGTCCTCAGAGAGCAAGTATGACCTTGTTACATTTGGCTGTGGGTTGGACAGGGCCAGACTAAATTCAGTTTGAATAAACTGGCTGTTTTAGTCAATGTTACTGTTTTCTCTCTTGGAGACATGACATATTGATCAGTGTGGTTTTACTTGCTAAATAAAAGTGGAGAGTTGCACATCTCTGCCTGCAGGAGTAAAGTGCATCACTCATCTCTGTCTCATTACGGGAATGAATTCAAACTGAAAGATGTTAATCTAGTTTTTGATATTAAGAAATTATGTTTTTTGATCATTTGAACATTTTCTGTCAGCAAACCCCAAAAGAAATGCAAATTAGATGCACCACATCTTTAAAATATCAATCCGCAAGGAGGAGGTAAACAAGAAAACCATATTGATAATTATACTGCTACATTTGCCAGGACATGGACGGATTCACCACAGAGACAGAATATTGTCAACATGTACCACCTATTTAAGTTTTGTCCAACACCAAAGTCCGCATAACCACTAATCATGCAATTGAGGAAATTTGAAAGCCTGAGTTATATTAAGCTTTTCTCAAATTGTGGAGGTCTAGTCAGGACAAATGTACACTCCGGCAGCAGCAGGAACATTATTAATCCACCATGCATCATTGATGGTCTTTTTAAAGAGAAAATCAGCTGGGTATTTCCAGCCTGATTAGCCATTCTCACCTTTACCCGTGACTCACTTAAGAAGGAAGACTTTAAAATGTAAAATTCATTGTTCTCAAGGTGGAAATTTGTGTGTTTAAAAAAAAAAAAAAAAAAGCAGTGAATCGTATAGTTGCATTTATTTCTAGTTCAACTTCCTCATCCTCACACCCTTTTGAAATAGCAATAAGCTAATACATCATAATTTCAACCCACCTCTGTTGTAATGTATTTTAAGAAGTGAGGACACCCTGTTCAGCACCTTCAGGCCTGAGGCAACAAGCTGTGGCATCACTTAGTCCCTGTGTTATTTATTATGCATCCTGTTTTTTAATTAATGCAATTTCCTAGATGAAAGAAATGATTAAAGTTCCATGGGGTTCGAGAGGAAAAGGAACCACTGTGGTCAAATTTTGATGAAAGAGTACTTGCTAGTGTGCTTTTAATACATAACAGCCACCAGCACCACCACCACCTCACTAAATTTTGCTTCATTTCCTCCAGGTTTGAATTGGTTGATAACTAGTATGGTACCGATCCATCCTCCTGTTTCTTCTGTTCCCAGGGTTTGATGAATACTTTACTGCGCTCACCCTCGAGAACAATCGCAGGAATGTGTGGTTTGCTGAGTTTTGGGAAGAAAACTTTGACTGCAGGCTCCTGAGTGCCTCAAAGAGAGAGGATACGAGTCGTAAATGCACAGGTACATGAGTTTTGACATGAAATAATTAGGATCATTTCATTTGTAAAACAATAAAATATTATGCATAATTTCACCCTCCTGTATCAGGTTGATGTGAACTTGACCTTTGGTTCACAGTAGACACTGCAGATAGTCTATTGGGGTTTTAATTCAACCCCTCCTGTCTGCGTTGCAGCCAGAGAGTCTAACACCAGGTGTTGCCACCCAGCGGGTACATGACAGGCTGAGTTTATAATTAGAATAATAGTGCACCACGTGGTCTTAGTCATACTACAGTTACAGACCGTCTGCTCTTGAGGCTAATGTCCTGTAAGTGTTGTTGCTAATAGTGATGCATGCGTCTTTAATCTAAAATCTGCCTGGCTGGATTGTGACAGGCATGGCAGTGCATGTTTTATCTATGTGGATGATGGCTGTGATGTGGGATTCTGTATTAATCCTGCTTGCGTACGTGATGATGGTAATAGCAGTGTGACACAAATTACTGTTTGCGGGGGGATTTTGTTTCCTTTATAATCTCATGTTTGGTGTTGTTTGTCATGCGTCTGAGACAGAAGATGCTGGTCCATGTAGTGAGTCCCACAAACCTCTCTGTAAAATGATTATAAATGTCTTTCATCCTTTTTCTTTATTTCCTCTGAAAATAGCTGCACAATTGTCACTATATTTTCTCCCCCTTTTATACCCCATGCTTATATTTATGAATGTTAAATACTAGCAGGAGGCTTTCGCATCCACAGGCTGTCCATGGAGCACCCTATGCAGAGCTCAGAAAAGCAAAAAGGCTATGTGTGGGCTGAAATATATGTTAAGTTCTGGGAAATGGGATGAAATTTCAGCACAGATTGCTTTTGACCTCCCTCAGTCTATACAAGTCTCCTACATCCTTATATGCAGCCTATTAACATCATATGTTCCTTCACTAAACCCTCCACGACAGCTCCGAGCATCTCTCACTGAAAAGAAAATAGCCTTTTAGTATATGATGCTATTTTCTCGTTGATGGATTTTTATCATTTTGGAGCATGAATGTTATAATTCTGATGATTATGATGATGATCATTTTTAGTGGTGAAAGTATCAGTAGTATATTTGCTGTTCATCATTTTCACCCAATCGTTGAATGTTGAATTTGAGATTTTATATACTGGGATTATAAATGAGCTCTTTCGGGTTGCAACAAAAACAAAAAAATCCAGCAGAGGTTGTGCATTATGTATTCAAGTAGTGTATCAGGAGCATGAGGCAAAAACCTTTGCAACAGCCCATAGCAAAAGGGCAGTACACTGGGAGAAGGATATAAAGAGCAGAAAACCACCATGGAGGAGTGTTACTAAAGTTCATGGTGATCTCCATCATCTTGTAGAGGGGGCTAATGACTGCCATTCATAGCAGCCAATTACTTTGTAATATGCCACAGCAACTCAATTTAAATCTGCTGTATTTGTCACAAACACTTTGTCTCACAGCTCAGCTTGATATTTTTCACTTGGGAATTAAATGTCTTATTTGCTGTGCCACAGTGTCCCTTTAGGTGTATTGCTTTCGAAACTGAAACGACTGACGGCAAACGTTAAATGGAGGAATAGAAGTGGAACTGCAGATGACAGAGACAGATGAGAGGATGTAATGTCTAATGGCTCATGGTGTATTTGGCTCTAGTCCTCCTCTTCCTCTTACTTTCCTCAGGCCAGGAGCGCATTGGGATTAACTCCAAATATGAGCAGGAAGGGAAGGTGCAGTTTGTGATTGATGCGGTGTATGCCATGGCCCACGCTCTCCACAACATGCACAGGGACTTATGTCCTGATCATCTTGGCGTGTGTCCTCAAATGGAAACTGCAGATGGGAAGACTCTGCTGAAGTACATACGTAACACCAGCTTTAATGGTGAGTGACACATTGCAGATATCCACACAACAGATGCCTACAGGATATGTGGGTAAGAAAAGCAAAATCAAATTCACTTCCGAATGGCATTTAATTTCTTTCATTTCATTTGCAACCGCTTCTTCTGCAAATCATCTTATATCCAATCATAAACAAGTTAGAATTAGGCTGTTGGTTAGTCATCGCTGCAGATATATTCTATACTGTTGTTATTGAAAGCATGAAATGTATTTCCTCTACTTATCTTTAATTTCTATCACAGAGATACAGAATAATGGCGCTGCAGATGGAGGAATACTGTATGGATGAATCACCTTAAAAACAAGCAAGATGAAACAATGATATCTTTGCAATGATATCATCATTGTTTCTCTGGCAGTATATGAGCTCAATTTAGCCCTCTGACCCAAATCCATTACTTAAAGGAACAGGTTTGTTTTCACAAGAGAAGATGGGCGCCACTTTCAAAGCATAGTTAACTGTCCATGCAGCCGATTATCTGATCTTATCACGAAGACTGAAACCACCTCAAAGGACCAACTGTTTAACAGCCATTTGAATGCTCATTTTGTACTTAACCTAAGTGTAGAAATGACAAATTATAGTTATAGGGATTATTACTATGGCCCAAGCACTAGCAGCAGCTTCTCAGATGGCTGGCTCCTGCCTACACTAAAACAAAGTTTTTTTACACTTGTTTAGGCTGTACACTTTTTTGTCCAGACTAAACAAACAGGATGAAAATTGTTGATTAGCTCTAATTGCATTCCGTTAAGTTTAGCTAAACTGTCACAGTATTTAATAGGAATGTTTTTTTTCAACCAGCTACTACTTAACTAAGCTAATCATAACTTTTTCTCTGAGTGGGCATTTACCAGAAAGACTTGACAGTGTAATGGATCTTCTTAACTAAAAGTATCTCAAATCAAATTATTTATTCGAAATTATTCCTTTGATCACTATTTTGTCTTGGATTATTTTACTGCATGTTAGGTATTAATATAAAATATAATTTAGAGTCTTCTCAGTTTTACAATCTTTAAAAAGGAAATTATTTCTGGGAAATGCCTCTACCTAGGGCTGGATGATATGGTTAAAATAATTTTTCCAAGTTGATGAAACTTTCCTCTATAAATGTGTATAATATATTAGATATAAAAATGGTACAATTGGATCAACATTCACCTTTTATTTGTATTCAGTCTTCATAAACAAACAAGAAAATGACATCACTGTCAAAACCAAAAACCTTGGCTTTGGCAATAATAATATCTTTAAAGTAACTTTAAACTACAAAATAGGCTGATTTATCTTTTGATTACTTTACAGCAACAATAAAGAATATAAAAGGCATGAGAAGTGCTCAGAAGTGTGACAGAAATACAGGAAAAGGAGTGAGCAACAATAAAAACACACATGAAGTGGTGGTGATATTGTTTTTGGGGCAGGATAGCTTAAAGTTCTATAGTGCCATGTCTGCAGGCTCTTAGAATATTTTATGGAGGTGAACTGCTTCAGATGGCGTACAGACTTGGATGTGTTCATGCCGCTGGTCGGCTCCTTTCCGGCACATTTAGCACCACAATCAAACTGGAAGTTTATCCGATCCTGATAGCTGAACCTCTTCCACACCACTGAATCAGTCTCTGTTCTCTTATCAATTATCCTGCCTGCTTTATAAGAGGTAAACATTTAGCAGCTTGAACGTATGGCCGATTACGGCTGAGTACTGGCTGCCGGCCTGTGGTGTTTGCGATGACGTACCAATGTAGCATAATGTGTTCTGCTTTTTTTTCTCGGTTTGAATGCCATGAAGTGACGGCAGCGCCCTGTAATGAACCTCAGTCATAGACATACATACAATTATTTTCATTTATAGTCAAAAGCATCACAACATTTTCTGGATCTGTGTCATATTTTGAGCCAATATATTATGTTACAGGTCTAACACTACTTGAACTTTTATATAATTCTGCCCTGTGCATACAGAGATATGCACGATAATAAACAATTAATGGCAAATAGCCATTAGTGACAAATGCTCTGAAATGAAGGAGTGAGTGGGGGAAGAGAGCCAAGTGGGAAATGAGATTAAAACAAGAGAAGTCTTTGTCATAACAAATGTGCTGGCATGTATGCCAGCCAGTGATCATTAGAGGCTGTTGAAGCGAATAGTTTCTTAACAAAATGTTCTAGATAAAATTCAGCTGTTCAAAAATAAGGAATCAGCATAATCTCCTCAGAAACCTGGCCTACTTTCAGAGGTGGACCCAGCTCACTGTGTTTCTTTTCTTTTTACCATAAAAATAAGATTCAAATCTGGTGCATTTTGTTGGGAAAACTGTAGCTTAACTTCCTTTCAGGTGTGCGTGCGTGTGTGTATGTGTGTGTGTGTATATAGCTCGTGTACTTAGGTATATACTACTTTGTATCGACTGAACCAGTCAGTATTGAACCCTTTCACCATCAGGCAAAGCAGAAGTTTTGTTAGCAGTTGTGTAACAGCTGCATTGGATTTTGATAGTATTTACTGACCATTGATCAGAAGCAACCTAAATTTTGTGTCCTCTTGCTTTCAGTAGTGATAAATAAGACACATACTCTGCAGCATGTTGGGATTGTTCTCTTAACTTGTCAGGGGAATGTCAGGGAGGCTTCATCAATATAACAAAATTAATTTGGAGTTAACGGAGCAGTCTTTTGTCTTTAGTGGGGATAACTTTTTTCAGAACCAGACCATGAAGGAATTTGTTCCACATTATATTGGACATTAAATGCAAAGTGCACAAAACAGTGTGCAGGGGAGACTATGAGCTATACACTGCAGCGTTTTGCAATTTTGATTAAAATTTGATTACTCGTTCAGCCCTAGATGTGATCCTTTTTTTTTTTTCTTTTTCTTTGTCATGTAATGTTGTTGTGTGTATTTTGCGTGCATGTGCTTGTCTCGGGATTCCCGCTTTTAGCTCATGTAGTCAGTCTATACATTTCTGACTCTACCATGGCAATACAGAGTAAAACCAAACGTATTTCTTAGGTCATGATATTGATATTGTATAGCTATAGCTTCAATCAAAATTACTTCTTTCTTCCAAAGGGCTGAATCAAACTTTGAAGCAGAAAAGAGGTCATTATTTTAAAAGCTTTAAAAGGACACTCAAAATTTTCCAACTTCAAGAGACACACTTGATTGATTTGAACATAGGAAAGTCAAAGATGGATGGATTGTCCTTGTGTCTTAACCATGTTTCTCTTAAAAAATCAGAGGTATTGGACTATCGCCACTCAAAAGTCTGCCTTTCACAATTGAAAAGCTCAGTTTTTTTTTTTTACTTGAGGCTTTATATGTAGTAGATGTTTAACCACTTTATATGTAACATGAGTCTCAAATCCCATAAAAAGACCAAATATTTAGTTAATCTCTGAACATTTTGATACTCCCCTGAACAGTCTTTGACTTGTACTTACCGTCACTGAAGATATGAATAACATAATGTTGCATGAAGAGATGACAGTAATGAATTTTTGGGACCATTACGAGTGCGACTATTCACAGCAGCAGCACAGTGTAAAACAGACTGGCTCTATTCAACTATGAATGTGTTATGCACTGCAAAGTTGTGGTTCACTGTTTTTTTGATATTATGCAACAATATAGTGGCATAGTGAAATAATTAATAATATGAATGAATGGACTAACTTTGTCATTATATCAACATTTGTTTTTTTTGCTTATTTGAGATTTGTCACTAAAATTTGAATTTGACATAATGTACAGTTCCTACTTTTTAGTTGCAAATTCATCGTATGCATTTGCAACAATTACTGTGTAATTATGTACACAAATGTCAGAAAACTGTCACTGTCACTTTGCTCTGTCTCTGCCCTCCGCCTCTAAGGTGGAAGTGAAGAAACAGGACACATGCAGCTGTCTGAGAAGTGCTATTCAAATTCAGAGAGCTTAGAGTGCAGATTCATGCGTTGAATCAAGAATGTGCTGTTCAGTCTCTAACCATTTGGGCATCTGCTGAATTTTCTGGATTTCTTTTTTTTTTTTTTTTGGTTTGGTCTCAGAAAAACATATGAGTCAGTGTGGCTCTGACAAAGGTAGGAGGTCCATTTCACCTCAGTCCAAATAAGATCTCTGCTGCTTCCATCTCCCCATCTTCCTCTTCCTGTCTTGCTATTATATTCTCAAACCTTTTACCGGCTCTTGAAGGCTGTTCTGTTGTGTCTGTCAGCCATATCTCAATGCCCCTTATTGCATTCAGGCTAGAACCATGCACATTATCCCGTGTATTTGCCACTGCTAATCTATGTCTGAGGGTGAGAGCTGAGGAGTGAGAAGAAGAAAAAAAAAATAATAAGGAAGAGAATAATGATGTAGAGAAACACAGCAGTGGATCCCCAGTCCACCCACACTGCTCAGCACAGCAGCACTGCACTTTTGTCATGTCTTAGTTCAGAGCCACATGCAAAGGCATAAATCTTTCATCTTAGACAGCGCTCTCACTGTGGAGCCCGTGCAGACCATTTTGTTCCCTTGAAAATATCAGCCAATGAAAAAAAAAATAGGAAGTAGTTTCTGATAGTTTTTTATTTTTTTTAAATCTGCACACAAAGAAACAGCACTTAATTATTTTCTCTAAAGCTAAAAAGTGCCAAGTGGCCAATCTTTTAAGTCACTTTACTGAATGATTTTGTGTTTGTGTAAGCTGTATATATTTGCTGGGGCGTGCAGTAAAAATGGTAACCCTGTCACAGCTATTGCTCACAAGAGTCAATATGTTGTCAACATCGTTATAAACTGTGTCAACAAGTGTGCTGTCTGTTTGCTGGAAGCAGGAGTGACAGGACGGTGGCTGCCCCCACCGAGATAGAGTTTGGTTTTTATATTGACAGAGTTTTCACTGTGGGCCTTGTAAGTACAGTTAAATTCATTCTGAACACCCGTCGAGGTTCATTTTCTGTGCTGACACATGGATGCCAATGAATTAGTGTTCCACTTTTAAGTGGAAAGGCAGATGGGTCAAACGACTCCAGTGGTGCCACCTCCACATAATGTGGAATATGTATGCTGTCACTTTGCATAACAGCAGATAATGAGGGATTTGTGGTTCTGCATCAACATGGAAATGGACACTTTAACTCTTATAAACTGACACATAATAGTGTCACTAAGTCCAAAAGAGAAATGTGGGTCTTTTTTGACAGCGTTTTGTAGAAATGGCCCTTATTCTTTGGGCTGAATGGAGTTATTTTTCCTCCGGCTACCACATCCTTCCTTGTTTTACAAGTATTTTGCCTTGAAACTTTTGTCGAATTTTCAATGTCAGATGTCCTTGGAAAATATAAAACTCGAGTGAGTGCAATTCCCTTTTGGCTGCAAAAGTAAGGAAAAGGTGCAGTGGCCTTCCAACCAGAGGCCATGAGCTCTGTTCTAGATAAAAAAAGACAACATGCTCCCAAGAGTTTTGGACATATGCTGCTGGTCCTTCCTCCATACTTTTTATAGCCAGAGCTATTAAAGTACTTAATTCCCATGCCAAGTGTGAGACTCCCCCTGTCCCATTTCAAAAATGGTATCTCCATTTGTGCTGATGAACTATGGTGTGCAGTGCCAAGGTGAGTAGACTTATAAAATGTAGTCATTTCAAATTCTCTCCAAGCATTGTGAGATAGTAGAAATGACTTCAACAGTTTAGACCTCATTTATAAAGGAAAGCGCAACCAGTGTCCCCATTAACGGCATTCAGCATTCACTGCTGTGAGGGAAATCGCATGTTGAGTGTCATCTGTTTTAACACACGCTACCCTGCGGTCAGATACCTTATACTTTTGAGTGATTGCACATGGCCACACTTGTAGCAGTATAGAGGCATCCGACAGACATGAAAGCTCATTCAAACACACATTTAAAAAGGCATTTTTCTCATGCCTAATATTTCATGTGTCCACAGTCATCTCTAAGCTAATTAGTGAAATCTTCAGGGCTCTGCTTGAGGCAAGCTGATGCATACTGAGAACAGATATGGACCGTATGATGCTTTGGCTGACCTGTTTATCCTCCTAACATATCCTGTTGTTGTCCACGGTGTGACTGAAAGGCATTTCTTTTAACCTGAGGACCTACGCGCTCATTTTAAGCAGCAGTCAATTTCTGATATTAGAGTGCAGCTGAGAGCCCTCATGAGTAACTGTGTTTTGAATGCGAAAATATATCCCTCCAGTGGCCACTGTGCAGCGACGATGAAGCATAAGAAGCAGGTGAGGAAGGGCTTTGTTGCCTCCCTGCTCCTAATTATCATGAAGGTTCAAGATATAGGTCACAGTGTTTGGAGGAACTGACAGGCATTTTGTGGTCCTTTGTGTAAGCTACTACCAAGTTAGAGGCAACGAGGTTAAAAGTTCATGTTTTTCTCTTATTAGAAGAGGTGTTGCATCCTGTCACGCCTGCATCTAACACTTTCCTACTCTGCTATTTGCTGCTCTTTCTCTCTCCTGCTCTGCACAGGTAGCGCCGGCACCTCTGTTGTGTTTAACAAGAATGGCGATGCTCCAGGGCGCTACGACCTGTTCCAGTTCCAGATGACCAATTCCTCCACCCCGGAGTATAAGATGGTAGGACAGTGGGTGGAGACCCTCCAGCTCAGGGTATGACCGCTTGCTGGTGCCGGGAACACACACAAGACAAAAGCCCAATTATAAATGATGTTTTTATGCTTGTGTCCAAAAAGCATATAGACACTCATGCATGCAGCACTTAACGAGCATAAAGGCTTTTTTTACACTTCCTAAAATTGAAATCTCTTATGTGACAAGGGCTTGCAAATTATTTGCATCTCAAATATGAAGAGAGTTCAGGTGCAGATGTTTTACTTCTCACTCTAATTGATGTATTCTAGTTGTAGAAAATGAGTCCGTTTGTGCAATTCTGAGAGAAAAAGAAAAATGTTACTTTATGCAGCAGAAACCTTTTTAGTTGTGATATTTTCCTCCCACCAATCCAACAATGCATAAACAAAATAACGTGTTTTCGTTGATGTGTTGCCTACTAATGTAATCTAATAGCACAACATATTCGGCCTTCTTACATAAGATACCTTCAGCCTTTATTTAATGAAATATTCATCTGCTTTTAAGAAAAAACATGCAATTAAACTAACAGAAGATTTTAAATCAGTGTGTGAATGGGGATAAAAGATGGTAATTTGTCATTTTGTATGCTATACCCGTTGGGATATATTGGCTTGTAAAAGGATGTTTGGGCATCAGAGGGGGTCTCAATTTGATATTTCAATATTAAATGGAGGGAAGCAGAAAGAAAACAGTGAGAATAGCTCTTAATCTTGTTGAAGATCACTCTTCTCCCACTGCACAGGTTAGAGGACTGACGATGTAGAAGAGTGGGAGGAAGAAAAAGACCATGTTTTTTTAACCCAAGTGTCAGCCCGTATATGTTCAGTCTCTGGCAGCAGAGAGCTGCTGAAGATGTTGATGTTGTTACGAACTGACAACTAAATACACACCTCCCATGTTGCTCCTGGTGCTCAGCAGCTCTCCCGCAGTTTTTCCTGTACACGAAACCAAAATCCATGATGATGTTTCATCTGAGGGAATTTAAGGTAGTGCAAAATCAATCATAGGAAAGCTCTTGGAAATGGAAGGATTTTAATACAGAACTAAAAGAAAATGTAATTTATTTGACATTTTTGATATATTCAAAGGATAGAGCCTATGGGATGGATGAAACATTTTTTATTTCCTCACATCATTAAATTTGTTTAATTCACTTGGGGGGGGAAAAAACATACTGAAAGATAGGATGAAACTGAAATTTCAATGCAACCTTAACAAACCGACCTTTGCATACAGATGAGTTAACATATGCAAAATGGCACTTTAGTTTACAAAAATTAAATGCATTTGATAGAACAGATGGAATATCTTTTTGTGTAATTACAAACCAAATACCAAATAATTATATTCCACTTCAATAGGTAGATAATTGTTCACTAAGACATAAAAACAAATGTAATTTAAAGGTCACCTTGAATTGAATATCTCAATGAATGAATGAAATGAATGGAAAAAAAAGTTCAATGTAATGCTATTCCTGCTCTCTGCAAGCTGAAATTAAATATAAAAACTGTTGCAAAACCCAAATGAAAACTGTAACAACTGCACAAGTCCGAGGTGTCAAAAATCTTGGCTCTGGTCTCCATGGAAACAGAGCTGTTGGTCTCATTACTGTTTCCACACTGGGTGTAATTGGGAGGTTTTCCAGAGAGCACCATTCATTGTCCAAATAACAAATGGCACCTTCAGGCCCCCAGATAAATGGCAGATGATAATCTGCCTAGACGGCACAGAAACAACGCATTTGTCATACAGGTACGAACCACACAAACACGCTGCAAAAGCATGTGTGTGTTTTCTGCAAAGCCGTTGCTCTGTATCTGAAATTATTGGCAGTTGCCACATTGGAGGGGGCCATGGTTCTCATATGTTTAGCTGGACTCAAGATATGTGATATAATTTGCCCCTGGTTAAGTTTTTATCTGTTAATACTGATATCCAAGGTGTGACTACTCTCGTCTCATATTTTGTTTGTTGTTTATAATAAATGTGTATTTTGACAAGGTTTATGAGCCAAACTATTTCTTGTGAAACTTTGCTGAAGTCATGTTGTCACCATGACATTGACAGTATAATATGGATTAAGGTCATGAAATTCAGCTCTCGCTGTTGAGTGATTTTTAGGCCCCTGTCTCCAGTCTTGCTAAGTGAGGATAAGTGTCTGCTAGGGGTGGTTTTATATTCAATACAGATATATGAAATTGGTATTGATTTTCTCGGCTAACGCGGCAAGAAACACAATATGCTACAAGCCTTCCTTGGAGTCAGGAATTTGCCTTACATGAAAGTATAATGCAAAAATAAATTCTTGTTCATTTTCAGTAAAATTTATTGCCATGCTGCTGTGATTGTAATACTTGCTCTTCTTAAAAATCCTTGCAAATTCATGATAAGCCAATTTAGTTGATAATTAAGATGGCAGATTGCTATATTTGAATGATTTGTCTATGTTTGACTCTGTTCATTCGGTTTAGTTTAATAATGGTATATTTCTGTGTATATTGCTGCATATAGACACATATACATATTCTTTTGGTGCTTTTAAAGGCTTTTTTTTTTTTTTTTTTTTTTTAGCTCCAAATATGACAAAAGAACACAAAAAATTTTAGGTTAGTGTGCATGTTGAAACTATCATTTGTGCTTCAATCATAAACACCTTGGGATGTTTTTGGATTGGATTTCCAGATAGTTCTTCACATCTTTCTGTATATTGCACAAGATCATAAATAGAAATAGCTCTGCAAAGTCTAAAAGAGGCATTTTAAAATCCCAAATCCCATTCTCCTTCCTTCTCATCACATATTTCATACATCACTGGCTACGGTATTAAAACATAATGTCTTTTGCTTTTCACATTTCTTTATTTTTATTTCACTGAGCAAAGGTAAGCTCTGTTGCCATGGTGATTTCAATTACTTTCAAGTACTAGAATAGGCAATCCCTCCAAGAAATTCTCAAGAAATATGCTGTACTTGTATTGGGTTAATCTTTTGTCGTCAGTTGTTCTTCACTATCCTTGTAGTTTCATGTATTTTGTGTTTTCTCTGGCTTATCTGGCCGTTGCTAACCTCCTCCTCCTGTCCTGTGTGTCATCTCTCTCCCAGCTGGAGGAGCTTCAGTGGCCAGATGGGGAGCAGGAGGTGCCCATCTCTGTGTGCAGTCTGCCCTGCAAAACTGGAGAAAGGAAGAAGAGGGTAAAGGGCATGCCATGCTGCTGGCACTGCGAGCTGTGTGATGGCTACCAGTACCAGTATGATGAGACATCCTGCAGACTGTGTGCTTATAACATGAGGCCCAACCTGAATAGAACTGCCTGTCAGCCAATCCCCATTGTCAAACTGGAGTGGCATTCCCCCTGGGCCATAATCCCTGTCTTCCTGGCCATGCTTGGCATCATCGCCACCATCTTTGTCATGGCGACCTTCATACGATACAACGACACACCCATCGTAAGGGCGTCAGGCCGAGAGCTGAGCTATGTCCTGCTAACAGGCATCTTTCTGTGTTACATCATCACTTTCCTGATGATCGCCAAGCCTGACGTGGCAGTGTGTGCCTTCAGGAGGATCTTCCTGGGCTTGGGTATGTGCATCAGCTATGCCGCTCTGCTCACCAAGACCAACCGTATCTATCGGATCTTCGAGCAGGGCAAGCAGACGGTCACGGCCCCGCGTTTCATCAGTCCCACCTCCCAGATCGCTATCACCTCCAGTCTGATCTGTGTGCAGCTGCTGGGCGTGCTGGTGTGGTTCGCCGTTGACCCACCGAACACCATCGTCGACTATGATGAGCAGAAAACCATCAACCCCAAACTGGCTCGCGGCGTGCTGAAGTGTGACATCACAGACCTACAGATCATCTGCTCGTTGGGCTACAGCATCTTGTTGATGGTGACCTGCACCATCTATGCCATCAAGACAAGGGACGTACCAGAAGACTTCAACGAGGCCAAGCCCATTGGCTTCACTATGTACACCACATGCATAGTCTGGTTGGCCTTCATCCCAATTTTCTTTGGCACAGCCCAGTCAGCAGAGAAGGTGAGTCATTTCTCTCGTTTGCATTTTCTCTCTCTCTCTGTCACCACCCCTCTCTTTGTCTCTCTCTCTCCCTTCTCCTTTCATTCTTTTATCTAGCCTAAACACGCACACAAACAAACTATAAAAAATAAAGGGAGTATATATGCGTGCACGTGGGCATGGGCGCACGCGCACACACATTTACTGACTGTATAAGTTATTGCTTAATTTTCTTTTGATTTCATATTCACATGATTCTGATGTGCATGAAAGCCCCCCTTGGACCCCCACAGACAGAAAAAGGCATATCAAGGCAGAGAAAGGATTGATGTTAAGCATCAGGAATCCTGAAATGCCTGAGGAGTGATACAGGAGGGGGTGCCCACCCTCTAATTCAAGATGCCATTATCTTAGCTCTCACACCTAAGGCTCCACATACAGCATTATGCCTCATTGTGGAGATGGAGCCAAGCGGAGTGTGTAGATGGGAGAAAGGGGAGGTTGAGGACAAGGTGCTGAAGTTGTATGAAGGCAGGGAGAAATGGGGGGAATAAATAGAAGTTTGATTCAACACATTCCATTCCTGAGAGCCGTGCTCCACTCAACAAAGTATTTGACATTGGCTGCTACTGCAGTTGATTGAGAATATGACATTTTGACCTTCTATGCTAGTCATTGCTTATCTGGCCAGCACTGGACGGAATACAAATGCATTCATCCGCTGGACCCATGAGCTGGGCGTGCTGCTTGGCAGGCCATGTGTGTGAGACAGAGCAGTGGGTAAGTTTTCCACTGACAGAATATCGATGCTGACAGGAAAGTGTTGCTCCTAACCTTTTGAGCGGCACATCGTTCAATATCCTTCCTGCTAAGCTACAGCATGAGATGGATCAGAAAGTGATTTTCCTCATCTCAATTTGCTGCTGATTTCATAGATGAATTACACCTTCAGCAGCGATTAGGAGTTCATTATGTTACTCACGGCCACCAGCGAGGCAGTAATGTGTTTATCTTTCCCATTTATACAGTTAACCCTTTGGTCACACCAGCTCTCGCCTCCAGTTCACACCGCAGCATCCTGGCATAATGGCTTTTGTGGGTGCATCTCTACTTACACCTCAGCCTCTGCTGGCGAGAAGTGCCTTTGCATGTCTCGATAACATCCTTTCAAAAGCAGCAGCATATATAACCAAGGTGAAGTGAGGCGATGTTATCTATCATTCCGGCTGACTTATGCTCAGGTTTACAACACACCTTACTTGCATCTGGTTGTGCACAGAATGTATTCACCGGCTGATAAGATTCCTTCATGAATATTTCACTGAAACAATGGCACAGAAATAGTGGAAAATAATAGCATTAGGTGTCAGATAAGAGGGATGCAGTTTGTGCATGTGTCCTAATGTGTGCATGAATAAACTAGTCAGGCTGAATGCGATCCTTTAGACGTTATCTTTAAATACCTTGCCCTACATTTGTGTGTGCAGATGGGGCGAAACACCCACACAGGTTTGAGTCATCTCTCCCACCCTCGGTTGTCCAATATCAGAAAAGAATTATGAAAACACGGAAGTGATATGATGCCAACTGCATATGTCCAAAAAAATTTATTAAAAAAAATAAATAAATCTGCCACCCGTTTGGCCTTGTGTTGCTTGGTAGCATTATATTGTAGCAGAAGTTTTCAATGCACTGAGTGGTGTTTCTATAACTCTACACCATTCAGATGCACTTATTTTCCACACCTGTGACTCCCCCCTCCCACACTCTCTCTGATTAGCCCATCCAAACTCGTGTTCTGAGAAGCCATGCGAAAACAGTAACAAAGGATCACAGAGCATTCTCCCATCCCTCCTGTGCACCTGCATGTGCTCATTCAGCTACTCAGCACTCTCAAGTTAATGACTGTGAGAGTCACCAGCATCCAAATGCATCTGTCCTCAGGCCTAGAGATCTTTTGAAACAAACCCCAGGCCTGCACGTCACTTCAAGCCGACTTTTGAGCAATTGCTCCTCACAGGCAGGTGTAAAATCCAATACAATGAAATACAGCGATGCATTTTTTTTTTTCCTATTTAATGAATCAACATTTGCTGGAAAACAAGAATTTTCTTATTCTGTGTTTGCTTTGACCACAAAGCAGAATGTTTCTCCAGCTGAGAAGTGAGGGCTGATGATATAATGAAACACCTCCCCGAGGCTCAGAAACCTTCTAGTAAAACACCCACAAAAAGACTCAGCCACACTTTAAAGACAAGTTCAAGTCATAAAAGTTCAAACACCATACTATGAAACTCAGATAATGAATTAATAAAATTGACACAGCGATCTTCAATGCATGTCTGGAAAGCACTTAAGCTCTTGTAAGACACCTCCCTACACTACCTTACTGTCAAGTTTCATTAGCAGTGGTCTAACTATAATCAGAAAAAATTTTCTCACTCCATCTTTCAGTAAGCACATTGATAATTAAAATGTCTAATCCTTCTGTACCTCTGCAAACAAACTACACTTGACAAGAGTTAGACACAACACTTAAGGCCATGATGTGTTATCTCATTTGAAAACCAGCTACCCATCAGCTGCTTTTATGTTTGAAACCCTGAGCAGATTCTGCCAGAAGATTGTGGGCAAACGGCTAAAGATGATCAAGTGTACTTGGAAAAACAAGAAGAGGTAGAAGTTTATATTTTGAAAATTACATGCTGAGCATACCTCGCTAGAAAGAAGATACCACAGCCAAGAGCCTGTATTTATTTGTCACGCAGGGGAAAGCATACAACATATGTCATCAACAAAAACAAGCAGGTTACAAATGAATGGCTAGAAGATGAGTGGAAAAATAGGGTAACATTAGCAGTCACTGAATGGTCTGGTGAGAATGATGTTATTCTCACATCATTATTGGCAAGGCCCTTCACAGTCAGAGGATCTCAACATAAACAGGTTTTGGGGTGATGTATCACTCTCCACCACCATCATAAGAGCGCCAGCTAAACGAGTAACTTTTGGTTACTCGTGGTGTTTGTCCTTTGTTCTGGCACCATCCTCTACTAACATACTGTATTTCATGTTGGTTATACCATTCATTTCTGATTATCTGCGTATGTAAGATATTGATATGGAAGTTAGACTTTAGCATGAAATTATTTTCAAAGGAAATATCTGATATTTCCAATTCATAACAATTTGCTCTGTACATATATCCCATTTCCACCTGGCATTACCTGTATCTGGATAAGGGACAAAAACAAGTTAAAGTAAAATTAAAGTTGTTCTCAAATACAGGTGAATTTTTATGAGCTCCCAAAATAATGGGAGATTTCTGACTTTAGAAATTGTTGAACATTGCAATGTTCATTTTTCAACATTGTGTTATCCTGCTCACGAGCACTAAGTGAGCCACAACATTTACTAAATATTTGTCAGAAATGTATCTTTTGAGGGGCGGTGTATTGGTTAGCACTCTCACCCCACAACAAGAAGGTCAATGGTTCGGTTCCCGGCCTGGGGCTTTTCTGTGTGGAGTATACATGTTCTCCCTGTGCCTTCGTGGGCTACCTCCAGTTTCCTCCCATCGTCCAAAGACATCATGTTTGGGTTAACTGGTGACTCTAAATTGTCCGTAGGTCTGAGTGTGAGTGGTTGTTAGTCTCTGTCTCTCTGTGTTGGCTCTGCAATGGACTGGCGACCTGTCCAGCGTGGACCCTGCCCTCGCATGGAACGTTGTCTGGGATTGGCTCCAGCACCCCCGACGACCCGATAAGTACAGCCCCTATTTAGAACAATCAACAAAACCAAAAAGCTGTATCTTTTCCCTCAGATAGTTTGGATTATTATTTAGATTATTATCACCTGCTTGTTGTAACACAGGCAGAGCGCTTGATGTGTCTCACAGCCTCTTTATCCAGCAGCCTCAATGACCAAAAATTGGGGACCTCCTGTGCTGAGTCAAAGTAGAGGGGAGACCATCTGCACAGAAAGCGGTGTCACCAACAGAACAGGGCTTTGCAGCATAAAGCCGGGCAGAGTTATTCATGACATGAGCCGGTGTGAAAGTAGGCCACCCAAAAGAACAAGAGGGATCTAGGTAGTTGAGAGGAGACTGCAAATCCTCTGGATCCATTATTGAAGACATTCTCTAATGGGGCAGAGTTATCCTAATTGTCACTTAGCGAATCAAGTCCTTATCACTCTGTGCATTTATAGTACTCAACCATACCCAACGAAAGTATATCCCTGGTGGGTATAATTATGAAAATTACCCTCCAACAGCCTTTTGTCTACATGGAAGACGTCATTTGTTGTGGTTGGATGTTGGCATTTGAATTGTCGATGAGATGTAAAATTCAAAATCAACCGTTTGATTTCTGATGAGGATTTTAATAAATCATTACTGCAGCTATAAATAGGGCGTTGCCAAGCAGTTGTGAAAATGACTTCATGTATTTATTTATGTTAAGGCAACAGGAATTAATTATGAATGTTCTGTGACAAGCTAAACATTCGAGTGGTGGGTGAGAGGGGCTTCGAAATTGGGTCAAGCTCATAGAGCGGCACAAAGAGGAGCCCTGTCTTGGTGATTAGAGAGAGTAAGAAAAAGGATTTGGTCTGTGCGCACACATGTTTGTTTGCACTTGCAATGAATCAGAGGAAGGAAAGCGCACATACCGATACATGTTTTTTTGTGCACGTGTGCTGTTGCTTGTGTGCGACGAGTATAGTGCCTGACGCTTATTGTGCGTCTGCTCTCCTGCATGGTCAATAAATCAGTTCTGATAGGGTCAGCATTGCAGTGTCTAAGGTGTCAGAATCTCATTAAAAAGCTTATTCCAGTTGTGTGTGTAGTTGCTCGCACCAAACTCTGTGGCGTTGCTATGGATACCAGCCAGCTTACCAACTACCAAACATGGAAGCGCAACACACAGGGCGAAGATCCTCTTGTGATTATATTTCACGCTGTGTGTACTCCTGGCAACGCTGTAATCACTTGCTCCAATGTCTAATCATAATGACTACAAATTCACAGCTCAGACAATCAGAGAAGGCGCAACATTTTAGCTTTCGCTTGGCTTCAAGTGACACAAGACAGAGAGCACCGTGAAATTCATAGTTATTAATGCATGTTGCATCAGCCAGATCACTGCGTCCGATGCTGCTCCACAGACAAACAGCAGGTGGTGGAGGAGAAGGAAGCAGTTGAGTGCACTGGTATGTTGATGATACCAGGCACCTGAATGACCGGACGATCGGAAGGCAGAAGCATGACTGGCATGTAAATGAGCCAATGTTGTATGAAGGAAATTACCATTAGTCGTGCTATTTGCCAGCAAAAACTATGCAAATGGTGACATTTCTCCCTCTGAGTGAATCATTGAGCATTTTCGGTGTTCTGCCCCGATGAGTTTACAGTTGTCTCCTCTCCCCATCCACATTACCGGTGGCCAACTGGAAGACTGTGTAAGTGACATCTGATGCCATCAAGTGCTGCAGTGCTCTTGAAACAATAATGCCCCCTTTTGAAGTGTTTCTTTCTCCACCAAGACCCTTAAATGAAACAAGAGGCTCTTGCATGTCTGCTAAATGGCTGACTTCGGTAGCTCTGAGTGAAATCACTACCTTTTTAATGAGGTCACTACAGAAAACTCGTGCTATCCTCAGTCATAGCGGGATCTGGGTTATACAAGTTCACAATTACAATTTGACGGTGTAAAAGGTGTTATGTAACCTCCGAAAAAGAACAACAGAGAGAGAACGTGGCCGTGTGAGGCTCACATGAATGGCAGCCCTACCAATGATGTTACCACTTAACGCAGTGAGAGCCTTTCATGGGCTGCACTCCACCACACGCAGAGCATTAGGAAAGCCAATGCAGACTGACTGTACGCCACACACACACACACAATGTTTCAGTCCATATTTGACAGCTACAGGAGCTGTTAGCGGAGGGAAATGCAGCTCAGAGACTGTAGATGGTCTGATGAACACCTGATAAAAGAGATGAAACACCTGATGGGAAACGAAAGCGGCAGCAGCAGCAACCCCAACGTGTCGCAGCCTTGTCTACCAATGTAGCTGAGGGTGCGATTGGATGGACTGGTAGAAATAAAACGACGTGGGGACATTGTGATGCTTCTGCTGCTGTCATTAATACGCTTGAACCATCTTTGACTTGAGTGAGTAGCTGCAGGTCAGGCTTGAATAAATGCTGCTGGATTATGTTACTCTGCGCATATCGCTGAATGTAACTGGGAGTTTTGCATTATACTAGCATGTCAAACTCACACATATCGCCTAATGATGGAGGGAAAAAAACATTATTAGCATTGTTGATATCGGGCAATGGTTATTGTTAGTTTTGCCTCATCACTGAGCTCAGCAGTGTGACTGTTCTGTAATTGGCCACAGATGTTTAACCATCACTGATGTCCCTCATTCTTCTTGATAAGCACTTAATTGTGACTCCTCACTTATCTGCCTTACAGATATCTCGAATCCCACCAACAAAGGGACCGCCCATTTCCATGTACTTTTCCGCTCTTCCAGTCTGAATTAAAATCACTTCTGATCTGTTTTTCTTTCCAGCTGTACATTCAGACAACAACCCTGACCATCTCCATGAACCTCAGTGCCTCAGTAGCACTGGGCATGCTCTACATGCCCAAGGTGTACATCATCATCTTCCACCCTGAGCTGAACGTACAGAAGAGGAAGCGTAGCTTCAAGGCGGTGGTCACAGCTGCCACAATGTCATCGCGTCTGTCCCAGAAGCCCAGTGAAAGGCCCAATGGAGAGGCCAAGACGGAGCTGTGCGAGAACCCTGCTGCTGACCCCATGAGTAAGTGTCCCAGTGAGACTCAGAGCCTCATACATGTGCACCGTGAACCATAATCATTCAAGTTTGTGAGATCACGGGGCGTAGAAAGTCAAAATGATTTTAGATATAAATGTAGAATGAAGTCGGACCACTTGAAGTCTCTCTACAGCTTTTTAACTTAAATGTCAGCAGTGTTCCATTTTTATGTTTCTACACCACATTACACTGGCAATGCTGGCTGACAAATACAACTACACTATAGTGTGCTATAAAGCATTTATTAAGTTCTAACTCTGTGTGCTAATTTCTTCAGCCACTGTCAAACTGTCAGGTCTGTTTTCAACAAGTTAATAAAGCTTATGGAGATTAATTCATATTATGGACCACAAAGATCCAGTTAATCTCTCTCTCTCTCTCTCTCTCTCTCTCTCTCTCTATATATATATATATATATATATATATATATATATATATATATCTTTAGTCCCTAGAAGAGCAAAATGATAAGTCCTTCTCATATCATTGTCATATTTCCTTTCATCACTAAAACTACCATTCCAGATATTTAATTGGGCGCCCACTGGTTAAAAAGTATGTGTAATGTGTAGAATGTACCCGGTTATCTTGTTTCCTGATAAAATGATAGACCTTCAGTCCAAGTACACAGCACACAGCAGAGAGTATGTGTGAATATGGGGGACTTGCTCTGTGAAGAGATTTTAAGAAGTGGGGCTTTGTTGCTGAGAACGCGGGGAGATTATCAGTCTCTGTAGCTGTGCTATTCATCCCACCCCTCATCTGCAACAGTAATCATGATCCTGTTAGCAAAAATAATATTGGGTATTCCTAAATGACTGGGGAAGCCTACATTTCTCCATACTCAGGTATTTATTTTAGGTGAACAACACCAACACTAAAAATGGCTTAAAAGAAGTAAACCTGAAAATACTTGATTTTTAGACAGTGTTGTCATGGAGTCAGAATGAAGACAGATGATTGACGGCTCATGCAAATCACACATAAGCGGCTCCAAAGGTTTCCTCTCCTGCAACGCTTCTAATCACACTCACTGATCATGGCACCCACAGGTGCACCAGCTTCCCATTCCCTCTTTGAATTCTGCCTTTGAGATGACAGCTTTTCCTGGGAACTTCTCCAAACACCCAACAGTTGTCACGCTCACGTGTCATGAGTTAAAGGAGCTTGTGTATGTGAGAGTCTGTGTGTTTGGTTTCCCAATGTGTGTATCGGTGTGTGGCTGAACGTGTGAGTCGGGGAGATGATGCAAGCATATCAGGGGATTGGGAACACGTCGTTGCCAGTCACACATGTGGCTCATCAGGCACATACACACTGCGTATTGGGTGAAACTTTAACATCTGTCGGAGCAGCACATCAAAAGTCCCCAAGCAGGACACGCGGTCTCTGGGACCCCCTCCCAAAAGTGCAGCGTGTCATCTGTTCTGCGTTTCTCACCTTCTGCCTCTCCTATATGAATGTCTTCTCGACTCATCTCTCCTCCCGGTGCACTCTCTCCTCCTCTTGCCCTTCTTTTCTACCAGCAGTGGAAGTGACATTTATTAATGGCAAATTTATGTGCACGACCGCCCTGAAACCTGAACCGTGCCTCGACCATCCCAGGAGACGGTCCGTCGATTTCTGTAACCATCAGAGCACCAAATACCTCCCGTTCAGGGCCCATCAGCTTGGTATAAGATGAGTTGGAGTGATTTATAGGATTAAGAGCATTAATAGCTCTTCAGATTTGTATCAGTATACTGTGTAATATCTTCATCAGTGCACCTCTCAGATGGGAGGATTCACCCTGTAATTCAAAGAGTAAAACTGTTCACTGTCACTGCTGAGGCTCATTTATAGCAGAAAAAAAAGTGCAGATGTGTGGGAACAATGTTTTTCAGGTGGATTTCATTTCATCAATTGTTAATTCTCTGGCAAGAATACACAACCTTAACAAACCGCAGGCCAAAATAAGAAAAGGAGAGACGTATATAATCAGTTATCGATATAAAAAATTTAGATGACAGCATAGGTAGATGTGTTAATCCTGGAGTAAACACACACGCAGACAGTTTCAGAAACAGCAATCTTTTGGAGAAATGGCTGTTTATGGCTACCAGAAAGACTGTGTTGTACATTGACTAATGTTTTATTCATCATACTCTCTGGCCAAGACTACAAAATGCTGCTGTAAAGAAATGGTGCGACTTTAATTGCATAGCCCATGGGAGTTGGTCGGCATAGCAACATTAAAGGAGCAGAATGGAAATTCACAGCAAAAAGTCTGTGATAATGAAAATGATTTTATATTGACCTTTTGCACCGCACAGACAGTACAAAGTGTGTGCAGACACACACACCCTTGTACTTTCTGTTAGACTACACCGGCGTTTTCTTATCCTGGTCTTAATCACAACATGACACCCTGTCCAAATATCAGCCAGATCCACAGACCAAAACTCTATATTAGATACCTGGGTGGAAAAAAAAAAAAAAAAAAAGAAACCTTTTAAAGGAAGTCACAAAGAGCCACCATGAAGCCAGTACACAAACGACGCCTTCACTTTGAAGGGTTGGAACTCAAATTGGTTCTCATAACGACAGATACACGGCACAAGCGAACACACAAACACGTACACAGCACCTAGGCACTCAGCCACATTCAGATGTTTCCATGGCAATCCAGTCTGGGATCACAATGTGCGCCGTAGCATTTGTTCAGTGCCCACTTGTGTGGTGTTTGTTTTTTTTTTTTTTTTTTTTTTATCACTAGTTCACATCTGAAAATAGAATCTAAGGCTTCAGATGAGGGCATTGTGAGTCGAAATGGTACACTGGCTCAGAATATAGTGCTACTGATTGCACATGGCTGATGATAAAAATGCATGGCACAGTAGGCTAAGTTTCCCAAAGCGGGTGTTTATATGTCTCTGCTTAATGAATTTGGAAATGTTTTTGTTTTTTTTTCCCTCTTTGTTTTGTTTTTTGAAATTAATTTTTTTTTTCTTTTTAATCTGTCTCCAGGTCAAGCAACCAAGAAAACATATGTGAGTTACAACAACCTCAGGATCTGATCTGCTTGAAAATGAATGCTGTTTGTCCTTTATCTGTGATTGAAAAAGGGGAGGGGAGCAATAGTGGAAACGGAGAAAGAGAGACAGACAGACAGACAGACACAGGAGAGGGCGAGCGCAGGCATCCCAGCACCACCTGCAGCACCATGCACTCCAGGACTGTGTGGATAGCACCTGACCTTCATCCCACATGATACATACGTCCTGACAGAAACTAGCACAGCTGTAGGCCAGTGTGGTCGAGCCGCCAGAACCAAACTGTAGGTTTTAAGCTTGTGTTTCGGCACCCCTTTTCTCTCTGACAGAGAACAACTTGCCTGCTAAAATGGGGGGTGGGGGGGGGGTCACTGTGAAAGACTGCTGCAAAAAAAAAAAAGGGGGACAATGGATCTGCTTTCAAAATGTTTTCTTTTGAAATGTCATTAAAGCCATATTCTCTTGGGGTTCCCGTTATCTGATTTCTGTTTTGTATTAAGTGATTTTCTTCTGTGCCTCTCTTTTCTTGAAGTTTAATTTAATTACCTTGAACAGCAAACTCTGCCACATACAGTATTTTGTTTTACCAAAATCAACACAAATCAGTCCCAGATGATTATTATGTTAGTGACGAGCATTGTAAGTATATTTTCTTTGTAAATATTTGAGAGTATTTTCATGTTTGGAGTACAAAAATAGATACTTCAGTCTTTGTTCAATTGGATTTGGATGGTAATGAAAAGCACCACAAAGTGTTCACTTTGCATGTGCCAATGTATGTCTGTTATATTTGATGTAAACAAAAAAAAAAAAAAAAGGAAAAAAAAGAGAAATAAATTCTGAAAATGATAATGAGCTTCGGCTTTCTCATGCAGTTTGTCTTCTTTACGAGGACCGATCTTAATTAGGTGACAGAATATGGCTTTAATCTGTTGTTGAATTGACCCCAACACCCTCCAACCCACTTCCCAGTCGCCTCACCCTCCCCACCCCGTTTGTTCTAGCATGTTTGCTTTACCGAGTTTCTTCATGGTACTAATTACAGGGTGGGAAACATTCATATCAGAGCAATCATGCAAGTATGTTGTGATATCTGCTATATTATGAAGATGTAATAAAATAATTTGTATCTTTTCTACAATTAAACCGGGCAGCACAATATAATTATTTTTGCGTACATTGTATGTGTGGGTCCATTTGGACACAGAGTGTGTTTAAAGTGACTTATGAATATGTGGAATCAACCTATTTTTGCTTGTTTTTTTTTTGTTGTTTTTTTTTTTATTATTATTAATGGATGTCCGTGAACTGATGGAAATGTCATGTGCTCTTACCATCTCACCTGACGACAGGGAGCATTAGCCAACTCACTGCACGGTGCTGTCATGCAGAGATGAACCCATGAGAGAGCACAGGATGTCCACTCGCTCACACCTTCGCTCGCTCTCTCTCTCTCTCTCTCGCTCTAGCTTTCTGTCGTCTGTTGTTTCTCTTTCTCACGGTTGTCCCTTCTACAGTCTCCCCAACAGTCCCCTGCAAGAGTAATATAACATGTCATATCAATTTGTCCCGCTGATAGCCAGGCCTTCACAAGCTAACTGTTCTTTATTCCTGTGCGCGTTTGCAAGCACAATGTTCCTATTTTCAATATTGATTATTATATAAAAACCCGAACAGGCCACGCATGAAAGACTGTTTCTGCGTTCGGCAAGCATCTCCCTCCAGGCTGGTACATGAGCAAGTGATATATGACCCAGAGCTGCTGATTCTCCCCTTTTTCCGTGTGTGTGTGTGTGTGTGTGTGTGAAAGAGACAGAGACATCCTTTCCCACACAGGTTTTCTGTTGTTTCTCTTTCCATTTGTCTGGCATCTCTTTCAGCTCCTGTGGGAGCATATGGTCTTCACTTCTCATACACACAATCTGTCATTTTCTGTTGTGCGCAGCCAAGAAAAATCCCACTTATGTCCAATTAAGACCAGCCTCTCCCGCACCAAATTAATTGCCTGTGACAGTGTCTGTGTGCAAGTAATCAGTAGGGGGCTGAACAGAGTTTAGATTTGCAGCTCAGCAAAAAGAAAAGAAACATAAAAAAAAAAAAAAAAGCAACAGAATTCCGGTTCTTGATATATGAAGCCCCACAAAAACCTTTGAAATGCGGAAAATATTTAAAAGTCTGTGCATGGCTCATTCAGGTATGGTTTTTACTTACCTAGAGTAGCGTGATATGCGGTTCGCCCCAGCTCCAAACTCTCGAGGCTCCGGTGTAAAGAACCCACCTGCTCAGGGTACACCTGTTTTGTGGGCAGCAGTTTCCTGAAGGAATCGACATCAAAGAGAGGAAACTAATCATGGTGGACTGAGAGCGAGACACACTCCACCGGGATTTAAATGCTTCAAACTCCAAGGACTGTCATGTGGAACATTTGAAGTCGAACAACAGATTTTAAAAATGTACATGGTGCATGCTTGCCAAAAGTTCTGACTCTTAAGAGCCGCCTGGTTACAAAGCTGTCAAAACTGTCCTCCTCGTGTAAGAATTACAAGTCGGCGTGACCCAATTTGGATGACAAGGTGGCACCACTGCTCTATGCAATGTACATGTCAGTGTGCGCCTTGTGTGTCATGTAGAAGTCCCAGCATCACAGGCTCAGACTGCCTTCTATCTGAGTTTTCATGTCACTTTGGTCCCGCTCCGCCTTTGAGGAAAGCCTTCTTTATCTTGTCAGAACTCCTGATGCACTATTTCGCAGACAATTTACTGATGCTGAGGCTAGATTAGCTCTGTTTCATGGCTCCTGGGCCCTGGGCTCCTCTCTCCATAAATGTCCAATTATCCAACTCCAGCCAGAGTGAGACCTTATCTGTTTCCAGTCAGTGACCGAGACCTGATATCACAGAGGGAGTATGAAGACACTCGTCACTCTTTTTTTTTTTTTTTTTTAATCTCCCACTACTTTACCACAACTAATTCTGAAAACCTCCTTATGATACTTCTGTTTTCCGGCAAGCTTTGCTTCCTCGAACCTCCTCTGTGCTGGTAACGCTAACAGTAATGGTTTACTGGGAACAGAGAGACACTGAGGTGGTATAATTAGTGGTACAGTGAACTAACCAGCGGATAGACATGATTCATGAAATTCAAATCTTCTCAGAAGCGCTAATTACCACCTGAAGGAAGATCATGCAAAAAAAAAAAAAAAAAACAGGCACGGCAGCAGAGGCGCTTTTTGTTTTGTTCAACGTGCGATCCCAGAAAAAGATACAGTCCCTATTTTTCTGAGTGAATAAACTGGTTTGGGGGTCATTGGGTGCCATTTCTTATCTTTGGCTCCATGAGCTGCTCCTTGTGCACAGTGTGTGCTTGTATTTGTGTGTTTGCGTGAGCATGTGTTTGTCATAGCGTTATTGCATTTTTAATCAGCGGAAGAGGCCAGGCATCATTCTCATCACATTAGTGTCTCCTGGTATTTATTCCTTTCTCCCCCTTCTCCCCCTCTTAACACTTTTAGTTCCTGGGGGGGGGGTTTAGTGGGTGGAGGGAATACATTTGAAATTTGCTCACTTGACAGTTGCTGGAGATATGGATTCTGACAGTACACAATTAGCTCAGTCACCTCATTTATCTTCACTCATCTTTGGCTGAGGCCTCTACAGTAATGACTGTACCTCTCCCACTGTCGGCCTCACGTTTTCAATATTCCAACTTAGAATTCCATCTTCCCCTGCAATGATTATTTGAAAATTACATATCTGACTTCATTGATTTAATTGACTGCTGTGTTACTAAGACGGCTGAGAGAAGACGAATGCTCCTCAGGATTCTCAGCTGAGTAGGTGCACTAATCTGCCGCTTTTCCCCCAATTTCCCTGTCAGAAAATGCACTCATGGAGAAAAGAAGAAGACTGCTGGCATACATCTCAAGAATGTGTTGCATATTTGTTATGCTTTAGCTGCATGAAAAAAAAATGCCATTCACTTTTGGAGGCTTGTATGAAATAAAGTAGCACATTTTCTTTTTTTTTTTTTACCGCCGAATAACACAGCTCAGGTTCACGGCACAAACAAAAGCCAGCTGCATTTAAAGCAAGACGGATCATGTGTAGCTTAAACAGGAGCTGACAAAGATAAGTGCTGGCTGGCTGTGAAATTTAACGAGAGAGTTAAGCCCTTGATTTCAAGGAGCATGAAATAAACAATGCATTTCCACATCCCACACAGATCACTGTTATGTCAGAGCAAAGTAAATGCCTAAGAGAAGCGAAACACTGAAATGCAAATGAATGCTTGGGTGAGAGTGATAGAAATTCACATCAAACAACGATGAAATGAAACTCAAAGCCTAAGAGGTACAGAGAATGAATCACACGTCACACTATTCGTTTGCTCGTCTCAGAGTAGATTAGCAGACACAGATGTCTGGGGTCAAGCTTTTACTTTGCTGATCCTAATTCGGGCCCACAAATCCATCACACGACTTTACCTTTAAAGGCTTTAAAGCTATGGGTTTTGCTTTGGGCATTGTGCAGGAAGTGTACAGTCAAATGATTATAAACCAATTCCAAGTGTGACTTGTAATCTTACCTCCCAAAATGACATCTCTGAATACTGTGTGCCTCGTTTTTCAGTTGGCAGGTGGAGTGTGGCGTGCTCTCCTTTTGATTAAACTCTACCCAAAGGCTGCATCAATTATGTATCTTCAACACGGATTTAATGGACTGCAATAACAGTTGAAGACGACTTGCCTAAATTTCCACATGACATGACAAGAAAAAAAATCTCATTTCAGTATTGTAACCCTCCTGAACAGCTTGTCTGTGATGAAATGGTGAAAGATCAGGTCCGTTTCTTGCCTATTAAATAAAAATCACATTTTCTTTTGTTAATTCCACCAGAATCAGTAAAACATTGCGGCCTGTGGCAGATCCATCTCCAGCAGGAGAATATGCAGCACACATATGTTCTCTGCCATCCACGTAAACATACCTACAAAGGATTGTGTGTCTGCCGAATGCATATGCGCGTGAATTGCTCAGCTCAGCTTGCAACCTATCTACTTTGTGATCCAGCTTCTATAATTCTGATCTCTGGGGTTTCAATCCCATGAGCGGACCCTCGCAGAGAGCAGAAGGGGCCCTGCCAAGCTCCCGCACCACAGTCGCTGACCCAGCTGGCCATCAGGCCAGCAGGGAGCATGGAGGGCGCAGAGACCAAGGCTCTGCACGCGCATCCTGTGTTAACACGAGGCAGGCGGATCACACAACGCCAGCAAAAGGTAGAGACGGCACAACAGTTACATGCTGAGGGGGCAGTCATGTTTTATTTTGAGACGTTGTGTGTTGTTGACCTGCAAGCAGTGACGGAGGGAAAAGAGCTTCCACAGAAACCACACAGCGCGTGCTGTACGACGCATTGAACCGACAGTGATCTCGGTGCTGCGTTGTTTAGAATTCAGCCCGAAAACCAAATAAAAACCCACTTGTTGATTCGGTTCTGATCTTTGCAAGTCAAGTTGAGCTTGGCTCGAGGTGACAGTGGAGAGCAGACGAACCTAACCTCCGAGCTGCTGCCTCTTTTCGAGCCAAATGTGAAGCCACGTAAATGTTTCTCATGCGAGGAGTTGAAGAGTCGCCCCCACCGCAGAGCCCCCGCAGCAAAGAATCCGCTTCAAATGCTACTCACACCACTGACGCTCGTGCAAGCAGCTTGGACTCGTCGGCATCTGCCATGTCTTCCCCAGCAGTTGGCTATGAACACTCCTCCTCTCCTCCCTCCAGCCATCCCTCCTAGCTTTGTCACGCCTCTGAAAATCCACAGCGCGCACACACACACACACACACGCACACACACGTAAATGGGTTAACACAAAGATTTCCATCCCTGCTCTGGAGTGGATCCAATTTATGAGATAAGATGGAAAATGCAATTAGTCTATACTTTCTAAATCTGTGACTGAATTATGGAGTCTCCCAGCTGTTGGAACTTATCTCACTTTCTAATTATGTGTGTGTCTTAAGAGAGGGCCGACATGTTTGTCATTTTGGGGATTTAACAGATCACTTCTTTGCCGAAGCAATCTTAAATATATAGGAAACATCGATGCTTCACGTGCAAGTTCACCTTTTATATGAACTTAAATATCTCATAACAGGATCTTGCAGCTTAATCAATTCAGTATCAGCTAAACAACTGTGCTTTTGTATTTTTGCTTACCACCGGCTTAAGGCTACTTGTTCTTTGTCTACCAAAGACATGATGATCACATGTGAAGGTTATTAATCAGCCGCTCTGCCATTGTGTGATGCTACTGCCACCTACTGCTCTGGCTGCGATCTCGCCTTCTCAGTTTTTCTCCCTTGCTCCAACCCAAAGTGCCTCAGAGCCAAGCTTCCTCACCGCATTACCCCAAAATGTAAGATCTGCTCAGCCACCGTAGACAGAACAACATGGTGCTCTGAACAGGCTTCCCATTCACCACTCAGGGGCAAATAGGCTCATTGTGTCAGGAAATGAAAAGCACTCAGATGAACTCACTTCATTCTCTCACAAGATGGCGCCGCAGCTATTGGTGGGAGGACAGGCTGCTTCCTGAGGAGGCGAGGACTTCATCAAGGTGCTCATCACTGCTGTAAAGTAAAAAAAAAAAAAAAAAAAAAAAAAACACACATTCATCTTCTTGATACCAACGTAAGTATAATTATCCGACTAATCCCAAACTTCTGTCTGAAGAGAGGTGATATATTTGCATATCAGAGGATGCTCCAAAATGTTTATGCTCAGTTACTCATATGATCGAAATCTGATATTAGTTCCTAAAAAAAAAAAAAAAAAATCCCACCCAATTAATATTTATAGAAGAAAATACAGCAGTGCATCACAGTCCACATCCACAACCTCTGACAGTGACCTACCTACACATTAGGTTCGTGTTCATACATTTTCTGAAGGCACACAGGAAATATATAGTATCTTACCTTATTGGAGAAGGCGCTGTTGATCCTTAGTGGACGGGCTCGACTGTCCTTGAAATGCTGCACTGCTATCTTTTCAGTCCAGTCCAGTTCCACACTTCTTCGGACGATGGAAATTTTGTCGTCCTGACAAAATGTAGACACCGGGTGCAGAATTTGCCCAGCGCCTCCTGCTCACGTCATTCCTTAGATGGTGTGTAAACCATTTGATTTTCTGTGTGCCAATAACACAAATATCATGCTGCAATTTCTGCACCCGCACTTGGGAAGAACAGAGATGATGAAATGGGTTGCCTCAGTAGAAATCACCTCCTTGACCTCTGGTGTTGGCTGGTTGTTGTCCCAGCAATGGGCTGAATGACAGTATAAAAGTTTATACAGCACGTGTTAAACCGTCTGTAACCATAAAGCCTACTACAGCGAAATACTTCAACGTTTATCAAAAATATACAGTATGTTTCTCTTTGGGCAGCAGTCAGCAGCAATCACCTCACAGCAAATAGGTTCTGGGTTTGAACCCGGCGGCCAAACCCAGCCTTTTTTTTTTTTTTTTTTTGAGCTAGTCAGTATCATGCAGATAGCAATGTTTGAAATAATTTCCCACCACCGCTCATTTCTTCCCGTTAGGGCTTAATGAGAGTTAAATGTCACATTAGCAAATATAATAGCACACTCTTTACAATCTATTATTTATATCCTGCAAAGCATTTTTATTGATTGGCCATTATAATATTGGAGACATAAATTTCATTAAGATTTTGAAAGAAATACTGTGCATTCAGTTACTTTTTTTTGGCCTTGGACATCTAATAAGGCCAATTATAGTTGTCCATGTGAGGTGGCGCCGCCCACCGTCACATGCTCGCTGCTGTTTTCAAGTCCAAATAACCTCCTCAAGCACTCAGGCACATACAAAGACTGATTGAATGAGGAGAGAAGAGAAAAAAAAAAATATATATATGAGCCAATGATGGCAATAATTCGTCATGACAGCGTGGATGAACATGGCTCCAGACCGAATTAGAATTTGTTATGAATCCCAGAAATTATACATGTTTCCTCAACTCCTGTGTTGTTCAGCGCTCTGCCGGTAAAGATGCTGCCTAAACACAAACTGTGAAGCTGACAGAGTTTCACTTGGGAAACTCGAGTCATGAAACAGGTGAGAGCAGTGGTTTAGTGTGTCGTGCTGCAGAGCAACCACAGCGGCAAGTTTTCAAGCGCAGTGCATGTGAAACAACAACTTAAAGGTCAGCTCTTCTCATAGGTTTTCATGAGGTTATGCATTTTTTATCACATACATTAACTTTCATGCCTAATACATTATTAATGCGTGTAGGGGTGGGGGGGTGGGGGGGTGGTGAGAGAGAGGCATAGTATAGCCTGAACTTCACATTTTAATACACCCTCATTACCTCCCATTGCTGCTGCTACTATCGATTATGACAAAGTCCATTTGTAGATTCAAACTATTCAGATGAGCCATGAAGGAGGAGTATTAATAGAAAGCAAGTCCCGACATACAGAGGATCAAGTGCAGCAGGTACTTTTACTGAAAGCTGTCAGTTCCTATGCCACACTGGTGTAGTGGGTAAGTTACCAAATCCTAAAATCCACTTAGAGAACTTCACAATGCGGAACACTGGGAAAATATCATTTAACATCAGATATGATCCCTGGCTACAACGTGCTACTGAAAAAACAAGTCGTCCTACAGCTGCTGGTTACTGTACATAATTTCCTGATGCCCAAATTCCCAACCACCACTGTCTCGTCTTGAACATCTGAGTTGTGAGTTGAGCCGTGTGTGTCTAAGGGTTTCAATAGCTGGATGTAATTGTTTTGTCATTATTGCAATGTTGTTTTCACATTCTCAATCCAATGTCAACAAAAATCTGAAATCAGGTCTGTTATTGATGCAACAAGGGGTTAAACACCCACATTCCTATTTGCGTACTGTTAAACTCACTAATTCGTGTTAATCACACTATCCTGTAATACTCTCTTATAATATAGTCAGTCACCCACACATGGATGGTTGTTGGGTAATTGATAAATGATTATTACTCTCAATTTCCAACGCAACCCACCTCATAACTACCAATTATGTGGTGTGATACATAAGACTGGTACAACAGGGTAGATAACATAATTAAGGCACTGATAATGAAAGGGGCTGTTTTTCAAATTTGGCACACATACTAACAGTGCAAACACACAGTTATATGCATGCATAGAACTATAATTTGTCAGTGCAGAGCATAAGACTGTTCCCTCTCTCTCGTTACAGTAAGTCATGAAAAGAAACTGAGCACCAGAGTGACTTAACGCAAACGTATACCGGACTTTGGTACCTTGATCACCAAATGTGACTGAACATTATTGACCAAGCATTACGAGGATTTCTTTCCAGGACTATACGGGAACAAATCAAAATGTTTGGTGTTTGTATTGTGTCCGTGAGACGTCAAACAGCAAACATGATCCAACCTATCCTTAAAAAAATAAAAAAAAATAAATAAAAAATGTAAAAAGTTCTTTACCGGAAGAATTTAAGAGCAGATATTAGTCACTGCTATGGAAACTGCCCCAGAACTGAGCCAAACATGGAAAAACCTGCCCAACGAAATGGCAGTCTCCTCTCTTGAAATATCACACTGTCTCACAGGGCTTCCTGTTATGTATTAGGTTTATTACAACAAAGAGCGTACTGTACGTTATAGCCAATGCCAGCAAACCATTAGAGCCAATTGGACCTGGCGTTTACAAAATTCTGTCAAGGATACAACCTGCTGTGAAACAAGACTACAAAAATGCCGACAATATTCTGTGATCATATAGCATAGTGGCGAAACTACTGCGCTGTAGAGTGGAGAGGGGTTTTAGACATTTTGAATTCATTTATTTGCCTTTCGTTCTTCCACTTCTCATGAAGCTCATTACTGTGTTTGACCATGTTGATATAACTATATCATAGCAAGTTTTGAAATTACTCCATGCTGTTTTCTAAGTTCTACAAGTTGCACCATTTTACATTAGTTTCACTTTGCTCAATAAAACACAGTCTTTGAGGCTTTACAAATAGTATTACATTTTATTAATATATTTTCATAAAACAAGTTTAAGACTGTATCAAAAACTCAGTAAAAACATTAGATTTTTATCCATTTTTTCTTATGGTGATATCAGATATGAAATGTACATAATTCACATATTGTTGTGGTTTCTTTGTTCCCCATCATATAGAGATAATGCATTATTTTTTGTGATAGGCAAGTAAATTTTTTTTGTACCCTCAAACTATAAAGTCATTTTTTTTATGATTGTGATCATAAATCTAGACATACAATTAAAAAATAAAATCATTTCACACTCTGCCCACCCCCACCCCTTTCCCAACTAGCTTTACTGATAAAACACTAACATTATGGAGTTGTTTTAATTTCACAGGCACACGATTATGTACATCCCCTTGTCCCCATGCCTCATGTGAACTGAAAACAGGCAATGGACTAAACATGAGAGTGCAGCACCCAGAGGCAGAGCAGTGATGATACAGTGCTCCAAGCCCACCCACTCTACACACCGATAAAACCAACTGAATAAAGACAGTGGATTCACATTGACCATGTTACCAATATTATCCTCACCTTGCTGTGAAACGTACCATTGGCCCCTTCATTATTGTTATAGCAACCCCCCAAGGTCTGCCCGAGACCACAGACATCACCTTGGCAACAGCAAAACCAATCATCTCACCGGCAGGTTCAGTGGCACACATAAGAAAAGAAAGGTCATCATTTGTCTTGTAACTTAATTAGGCTACATCTACAACAGGCGTGATCAGTGTAATGTCCTTTGTGATCAAGTATCAGAGGAATCTCAGTCATGTGGTGAGTTCAAGGATACAAAAAGGATTGTTTTCTCCTTATTGGACTACCACTTACTGTGTTCAATTCTGTGAAAGAGACATAGTGCAAGGTTTAACAAGAATTTGCATAATTGCAAGGTTTGCATGTTATTGTCAAGAGGGAGCAAAGCAAAGAACAGAACAGAGAAAGATCAAAGTCTAAGATACAAACTGATATTTGTGTAAATAAAGTGTTTCATGCTTTCAGTTTGGCTTTTTGTATTTCATTCCCCTCTAGAGATTAACAGGTGCAAAATCTTAGTAAACCTAGCCAAAGGACAGATAAGAGTGATATGGAACTCATAAAGATTAACGTTGTGAGGGAGAGCCTCAAGTCTGTTGTCATGGTGACATCTGCTCAAAGGCCCTGTGGGCTTCAGTCTTCCAGCTTCTTTATTATTTTCTATACAATAGAAATAGTACATCATTGAAGATAAAACTGACTCTTCTTGGCAAAAACAGAACCAAACAAAAAAAAAGAATATGCAAGAAGTCAAGAACAGATCTGAAAGACAAAAAACAAAAACACAAATAATATCTTGGAAATTACAAACTGTTCCCCATGTACTTGCCCTGTGCCAGAAGTAGAATTGTACGATATGGGTATGGTTGCCTTGCATCTACAAAGTCAAAGCAATTTCATTGAACACATGGAAAATTACTCCTGTAGTAGTTTTCAACAAGCATCCCTACATTGCACCTGCTTTCCAAAGTGAAAACCCAAAGGTGCGTTAGGGAGGCACATAGGGAGGGGGGGACCGGTATGAGGTCATGTTCTTGGGGCGAGAGCCTTTCCCCTCTATGGGGACAGTGAATGGTGGTGGGGGCTGGTAAGGAGGGGCATTGGGATCGTCATCTTGATATACTGAATATTCCTCCAGCAAATCCTGGTTAAGCAGGGTGCTGTGAGGGCCAGCCATGTTGGGATACTCTGGAGGTGGGAGTGGGGGCTTCTCCTCCTGAAGGATAAGAGGGATGCTGGAGGATGGCGGTGACTTTGAATCATCTAACTCGTCAGCAAATATGATAGGGACACCTTTCTTGATGAACGTTGCCTGCTCCTCGATGGTCATCTTCCCCTTGCGCTTCTTGCGATAGCAGACCATAGCAATGATTCCAGCTATGAGCAACAGGGCTGCCACCACTACTGCAGGAATAACAGTGTGTAAGTAGACATCATCACTGCTTCTACGGCCTGTCCCAGGTGAAGGGGTAGCCGTAGGAAGAACAGGCGATGGCACCTCTCCTGGCGGGATGAATGTGTAGCTCTGACATTTATTTGTTCCCCGAATGGATATGTTAATGGGTTTGAATTCTGGCTCCATGGCTTTGATGAAGGCCAGTTTTGGTGTCCCTTGGTGATCAGAGATTCTGTTGCTGAGAACTGTGATCTGGTCCTTTGGACAAGGACTTTGTTGGAGACTGTTATTGGTCCATTCAACCACAATTGACCCCTTTGTGATGCTTCTTAGGGTCACTGTGCTGCTGTTGCGATCACCAAGCGCATATGCCAACTTTTTGGTCAAAAGAATTTTTTTATGGATATCATTGCTCAACATTTTAGGTTCACCATGGAAACGAGCAGCAAACACAACTGATGGTTTATCATTAGTAGACCAACGGTTGACTTGTACCTCAAAAGCATCCATGATGCTCTTCCCACCTTTATCAGTGGCCAACATGAAATACTCATGTTTCCCTGCATGATGCTCCTCTGGAAGGCCATACAGAAGCTGGATAGTGCTGTTGAACTGGATCCAAGATGTTTCATTCACCGGTTCTTTGGGAGTCCTCTTCAAAGTCAAACGCAACTTATCAGTAGTACCATCCTCCCTGTCAAAGAACGTATCAGGAGGAATCTTAACCTCGAAATATGTGCCAACCCATGCATTCACCTGATCTATAGGGTTGCGCATCTCTGGGGTTTTATTCATGTCTGGAGCTAAAGAGAGAGGAGTTGTGCGTCTTGGCGGTTTAGTTGTGGTGGACTTGGGTTCCCGAGGAGCTGGAGTGGAAGATTTGGTTTTCTTGGGTTTTCTTGTGGCAGAGGTTTTGGGTCTTTTGGTGGTGCTTGGCAGTGTTGGCACAGCAGTGGCTTCTACAAACGTAGGCCGGGTCACAGTTGGCTGGATAGGGATGGTGCTTGTAGTTCCTAGAACTCTTGTGGGCTGAGGAGGCCCAAATACGGGTGTGTGGGCTATTTGATCCCTGACCCTCATTGTAGGCTTCACAGGCAGAGGCAAAGGGCCTCGGACTGGAGGTGCAGAGTTGTCTGTCGCTGGGGCAATTGAGGGCGAAGTTGGGGTGGGAACAACACGTATGGGGGGCTCTGGGTGGGTAGTTGGGGGAAGCAGGGAGGGCACTGGAGTTGGTGTATTGTTCAGCTGCCGTCTAACCCGTTTCACACCATGGGGTTTTTTGTTGACAATGTGCCAGCCGACTACTGGGTACCCGAGCCTGGCTGACATGGTCCCATCCTTTGCTGAGGACTGGACACTGCTAATATCAGGGATGCTGCCCTGGTCCAGGGCACATCCCAGTTTCCATGATAACAGGGCCCCATTCTCTACAACCTTCTTAGCATTTCCTGGTCCAGCCATGAAAGCAGACATGTCAAATAAACGATTGTTAACAACAGGCACCACCCTCATTTGCTCCAGGGGCACATGTGAGAACTTTCTCATAATGCCCAGCAAGTTGGCCCTCTGTTCAGCAGCCATCTTTGTCAAGTCAGCATCCAAAATGACAGTGATAACAGTGACAGGCTCCTCAGAGCCACATGTAAAAGGCTGGAGGCCACTACTATCAGACTGTAGAGTGAGCAGAGCTGGTTCACTGTCCGCTTTTTCTTCTGGGTATACTTCGATTGAGAAGACTGCACTGGGGAACAGTTGGCCGCCAGTCTTCTCAATTGTTTCCTTTCCAGACACCAAGATATGATACACACCTTTATCCTGATCCAGTGCCAAACCTCTCAGAATGCAGCTGTCTTTGTCCCAACATAACCAAGAGGGTAAAGTCTTCTTTCCCATCTCAGTGAGCTATAAGATGAGAAACCATATCAAAATTACTGCTATATAACATTAAAAGACTTCTGAGATAAAACTAATATACAGCATAGCAAAACTCATTACTTGCCTTCAAAAATATCATATCAAAAATAATTACAAATGACCATGAAAAGTTACAAGGACCCAAGTGATGACTAGAAATTACTTTCTGAATCAAAATTTTACATTTTATAATAGACAAAGCAAGTACATCTTAGTAGTAACTAGGATATTTTATGTTTAACAAGGTGCCAGTGAAACAGGAAGCAGAAACACTAGATACATGAATTTCAATCTATGCAAGAAATTTAAGCCCCATTCCAGTTCCATTCACTTCATCAAATCTTGCCGAATATTAGAGGAGAAACATGGTGAGCTCCTATTCATAACAACCATGTGAGTCATCACTCTTCATTCTGAGTTATTAGTGTATGACAGGATATCATTCTACATCACCACTTGGGCCAATAATAATCATCTCATCTTATTCAGAAGTTTGACTAGAACAAATTGCACCACAGTCAGATTCAATCAGCAGTGATACAGTGATCACAAGTGTAAGAATGAATGCTATACTGCATTGTTGGAAAAAAATGTGTAGTCTGCATCGGGCAAAACAATCAACATTTTTAGTGAGTATGTACAGCTGCACACATCTTAAATCATCCCCATTTGTCATTCATACATACAAGTTACTCTATCCATCTATTACACATTAATAGAGCATAGCTGGGCCTTAAAAACATTAGTTCTCAATTATTCAGGTCTGTAAGAGAATACTCTTTAAACCTTCTACTGTCACAAAATGAGATTCATCCTTCTCATTTCTTTATTCAACATTGACACCCAGATCAAGCAGGAACACATTCTATGCTTTTCTATGTGAACCCCGAAGCTAGTGCTCAATCAAATAAGAGGCACCACCAAAATGAAAGAGAATATATGACCTTCAGTATATCAGTGTAACATATCACATATCAAAGTGGTCCTCTCATACCACTTGGTTATTCTGAATCTAGTTTCTTAAACACAGATGCAACTCTAATTGACTGATTTATTCCAACCTCATTAAATGAATGTTAAATTATTTACATGTAATTATTTCTTAGTAGCAAAACATTCACATTAAGTAATGAGGGATTCAATATTGCATGCCAAATAATGGATATGTCAAATCTTTAGTGTACTTACATGGACATTACAGCTTGCATTGGCAGGTCCTGGGGGAACCTTCAACTGGAACACCTGGCCCACAATTGCAGATGAATCAGGTATGCCATTGTGCACTCCCCCATTCTTTGTAGCAGAGTCTGGCACAGGCGTAGGTGGCCCTTCACCAACTGAGGCTGCAGCAGCCTGGAGCTCAGACAGCACAGAGGACTGCATGGAGGCTTCTAGTTCCACAGACATCATTTCCACCAGTGTCTCTTGCTGTTCTGGCACAGTGCCCTGGGCCATGGTCACCAGAAGCCCTATTACCAGAGGGACAGTCCTACACGAAAAAAGCCTGCTCCTCCCAGCATCCCCACAGCACATCTCCCTGCTTTTATAGTGCATAGCAATAGGCCTTTGGGTTGCCCAACAGGTGTGTATGAACAACTGAGGAGGCCACATGCACTGAAGTCAGTTTCAGGATATGCTTGTGGGTCAGATTCCTTAGTTATTGGTGACACTCTCAAATGCGGTGGTTTTTCTTGTTTGTCCCCTGTGATCCATCAAGAGATCTTTGGGAGCCTGCTAGAAAGCCATGTCAGTCAGCTATGTGGAGAGAGAAGAACAAGACAAAAAAAGCAAACAAAAATTAGTGTGATATGAGGGAAAATAAATTCTGAGCAAACTTACTAGTTCTTCTTTCACAGCTAAGTTATACATACGTTATACACATTCATTAAAAAAAAAAAAAATTCAATCCAAGGAATTCACTCAAACTCAGTTTTTTCACTTGGGATTAAAAAGAAAATTTCTCCTTGCAGTTTAAGTGCCAAGGCGTTCTTATTTTACATTTTTTCACAAAAGGAAATTTAGTTGGGCACCATCTTTGTCCGAGTGGAGCTGCCATACATAGTCCAAGATGGTTGACCTGGCTGCGACATCACACTGTATGTGCCAACTCATATCAGGTAATGACAAGCTCAGTGCACTCTGAACTAGAAGAGCCCCAATGGAGACTCAGTCAGGAAGTTAAAGGGAAAACCAATTTTCATTAAGTCAAATTCAAATGTCAGTCAATGACATCAATTTATCGTCCAGCCCTACTCTCAAAAGATGTCGCTATGACACCAACACAGTGTGTGCTAAACTGCATATGGCTGACACAAATTGCTACAGAAGTTATCTAAATCTTCATTGTAATAAAATGAATTCCTGATATTTAAATGTATGCATCCGTACACAGGGTTGGGGTTATATTTTAACAAAACAAAGTGTTTGTCTGTATTATCTATTTAGATTATAGATATGCATTTTCAAAGTGTAGATATTGGTTAATAACAATAATAAATAATAACAACAACAACAACAACAAAGCCCACAACATTTGATCTTCACTTCTCTGTGCTAGGATTTTGAGTAATATACTTTTCGTAAGATGTAACTGTGTCAAAGGCTATTTGTCATGGTTGTAAGTTTTAATTAGGTGTCTTGAGGGTTTGAATTTCAGCCTCTATTGTGCTGACCTGGCCAACCCCAATCCTGTACCACTCAAACTGGCAGAGGAGGGTCAGCCAATTGCCGGGACACCTAATACCTTACTGGCACAAGGTTGTGACATAAACTTATATAATACAAGATATTGCCAGACGAATACTTCTCCCAAAGGGCCCTTGTGCAATACATTTAAAACACTGGTCAACTCTTGTTCTCTTCTCTTTGTCATGTTATCAACCATTATGTACAAAACTTATGTGTACAACAAGTTTAATAGTGTCCATCTGATTATTCAAAAATTGGATGGCTCACAAGACACAGCCAAGAAAAGACAGCTGCACTGAAAGGGCACACCATTTCCAACAAATTTTCAGCCATTAAATTTTGGGATAGGATATAAAACCTAATTAAAATAGTAACCACCATTAATGAAACGGACTCTGAATGCAAAGCCATGATGTTCCAGGAAACTGTATGCCTACAAATGAAATAACTTAATACTAAGCTTCAGAGTTGATAGGTGCTATTTTTTCTTTGATGAGCCTCTCATATGACTAATCTGACAATCAATAATACAGTTTGTTTAAACCTGTGAAACATTTCAAAATATTAGCAATCAATACATGCTCAATAGCCTATCAGTACAACACTGCCAATATTCAATAATCTGACCTGAACTTCTAGTATCTGAGAATTAGTGATAATATCTACAATTTTTCTGTTCACTTTTATTTCCTACTGTCTGGAACTGCTCTTTAAGCGTTTTACACGAATTTAATGAGACTTGTTTGCAGTTCATGTATTTGAACAGTACCTCATAAAGCACACAAGCTCCTGTACTTTCTTTGCTCAATGGAGCAGAAAGGATTTCAACTGAAATACAGTTTGAATTGGGAGTAATAAATATCTCAGATCAGTGGCTTAAAATCCTGCAGATTCCTGTACACCTCTATCTAGTTGTGCAGAGCCAAAGAAGATAAAAAAAAAAAAAAGAAAATTATAGATTAAAGAAAAAAAAAAAAAAACTAACACTGCAGCCTGTTTTCTTTGGTTTCAGAACCTTTAAAACCAAAAATTTAATTGAAAACCATATAACAATGGTAAAGAAAGGAGGGAATACATCGTCTGAAAGATTAATACTAAGCTTCAGAGTTGATAGGTGCTATTTTTTCTTTGATGAGCCTCTCATATGACTAATCTGACAATCAATAATACAGTTTGTTTAAACCTGTGAAACATTTCAAAATATTAGCAATCAATACATGCTCAATAGCCTATCAGTACAACACTGCCAATATTCAATAATCTGACCTGAACTTCTAGTATCTGAGAATTAGTGATAATATCTACAATTTTTCTGTTCACTTTTATTTCCTACTGTCTGGAACTGCTCTTTAAGCGTTTTACACGAATTTAATGAGACTTGTTTGCAGTTCATGTATTTGAACAGTACCTCATAAAGCACACAAGCTCCTGTACTTTCTTTGCTCAATGGAGCAGAAAGGATTTCAACTGAAATACAGTTTGAATTGGGAGTAATAAATATCTCAGATCAGTGGCTTAAAATCCTGCAGATTCCTGTACACCTCTATCTAGTTGTGCAGAGCCAAAGAAGATAAAAAAAAAAAAAGAAAATTATAGATTAAAGGAAAAAAAAAAAAAAAAAAAAAAACTAACACTGCAGCCTGTTTTCTTTGGTTTCAGAACCTTTAAAACCAAAAATTTAATTGAAAACCATATAACAATGGTAAAGAAAGGAGGGAATACATCGTCTGAAAGATTTACACGCCATTAGTTTTAGACATCAGGAGTGCTGATTTTAAATCATATCAAATTTAAATCATATGGGACTTACTTCTGTATTGTACAAAATTTTGTCTTCTCAATTGTAACTATGCCAGCAGATATTGAATGTGTGGTCACTCAAGAAATTACTTACATGACTAAAAACTGATAAATTGAAATAGTGCTGTGCAGTATTATGATATATATTGATACTGTGATATAAAAATGTCTACCATATGATATAATCCTCTATTTATATTGTAAATTTAATGTGCAGGCTACTGGGTTAGCTCAGCAAATGTAATTGGAGTAACACTACTGCTTTGTGGTAGCATTTTTACGTCACCCGCAAGCACCCATCTACAGCACTGCTAAGGGAGCACTGGATGTAAACAACAAGAGGCTGAGAGCACAGTGGAACAGAACCAAGAGAACCCAAAGAGGAATTGGTTTGGATTTGAAAAAGTCAGACACTGACCAGACAACAGTTACCTGCAAGAAAAAAATACCGTCAACAAGTCGTTACTAGCGACTTGAACGTGTCTAATGTTTTCTATCACTTAAAGACACGGCATGAAGAACAGTACAGAGACAGCATTTAAATACGACAAAGCACCCCCGTTACCTCAAAACCAGGAAATGATGATGGGGGTTGGGAGGTTTTATAAATGAATCACTGACATTGGAAAAACAAAAGTCTTTTCTTAACCTGCCAAAAATGTCTTGCTACTTGGGTTTCTATTGGATTATTTTTCAACTCCATCTTCTCTTCCTTTTTATAATACCTGTCAATAAAATCCAGTTCTGATCTTTTTGAGGAGAAGAGTTTCTCTATAGCTGTATACATCTGAGCTTCTGATATTGGCAGGGGCCAACCTAGTTCTTTTGCATTTAAAAAAAAAATAAATAAAAAAAACATGACTCACCACAGAGCAAAAATCTATGCATGAAGGTGGCAACAGTCATCTGTTTGCTGGAAATGTTATTGTCAGTAGATTGACTGTTGCTGAATAATAAAAAATATGTAGGCCAAGAGAAAAGAGCTATATATTGTGTAATCTCTGCATTCTATTTCCAGTGGATACAAAAGATGATTGTGATGTTTATGTGGACTGTTAAAACTAAACTGCCAGCTAGAAAAATATGGCATACAATCAAATTGTCATCTGCACTGATCTTCTCTCCATCATTAATGCAATTTAAAATGCTGAATGTTAAAATTTTTTGGTTTTTAATGGCAGTGTTTTAAGATGACAAATCACTTGACAAAAAACTGAAAAGCAGTTACACACTGTTACCAGGTCAGGTCTCACATAACCCATTAACCAGACTTTTTACCCTACTGAGTCATTTCAGGTTGGATCTTTACCCCCATGACTCCTCCAATGTATCTGCCTTCATATTTGACTCTGGAGTTCCTAGACTTAAAAAAACAACAACAACAAAAAAACAAAAAACTGAGCACTCTCTTTAAAACATTGTCATCTAAAATACTTAAAAGTCTTCAATGGTCCATTATATGCCAGCTGAGTTGGAATTCAACATGATTGCTTGATTCACCTGCCCATTTGTGTTTACATGTAAAGCACAAACATTATCATGAAAATAGGTTTTGCCCATAGGTTTAATTTAATGAAGATAAGAGTACTACACCTCACCTCAGGCCGTTTCCACACATACACACAAGGGGGGGAGACATCTGAGCATCAAAGTAAGCTGCTCACAATGTGGCCTAGATTCTGTCATGTTCTCATTTCTCAGTGCGAGTAATTCAGAATCCAATTTAAAAAACATCTCATTAAGAAATATACAGCGTTTTAATATGCTGATTTGCAGTGTTTCAACATACTGTTCAAATGAGCAACAAACCATAATAAAATTAATTGTGCATAATTGGATGCCGTAGAGATGAGTAAGCTTTGACAGTAACAAAGATTTTAAGAATGAGACACACATTCAAAACATGGCTTATCAAAATAATACAGGTGATAATTTGTTGCCTCTAGTTCAGAAGATTAGCCTAAAAAAATCCTTCAGTAAAACTTCAAGGTACTTCACTCACTCTGCCTATTAATTGGGCCAAAAACAAAAACACACATTCAGTCTTTTTTCCTAAAAAAAAAAAAAAAAAAAACTTTTACTTCACATTTCCCAATGTTCAAAGAGAGCGTAACTGCATAATGTTATGATCATAATTATTTCTTTACAACAGAACTGATGAGCTATATGCCACTTTCACTAACATTTAAGAAATATTGTTTCAAGAGCGCCAGTGTTACATTATGGCAAATAAAAATTACATATCAGGGAGCTGAGTAAAATAAAAATTGTTCAAGTCCCAACTGTGTACACTCTAAACACTGATTAAAACCTTACTGTCTCCATGACAGTCCCTTTTCATAAGGCATAAATAATAGAATAAGAGGCTGGAGTGTGGACGACTTCTCCCCATTTTAGATTGAGCCCTGCGCTACAAGGGGGAATGAACCGTTTAAAGCCTCAGTATCCACACCGTCTGCAGTTCACCAGTAGTTAAAACTTGAAAACCATCAAAAATAATTAGGGCTCTGGTGCACAGTGGCACTCAGGGCCAATTGAATTGACGTACCACATCCAGCAGCCTCCAGATAGTGCATGAGCTGAATAACAAACATATCCACAAGTCAAGCTTGCTTTGCAATTGGATGTTTCCCTTGTGTTGCCCTCTGCACTGTTCAAAGTAATGAAATATGTGGAGAGAGGAACACAAAATCGGCCTTGCTGAGTGAAAGTCTAACCTGGCATGATGACCTGAGAGCACACTCATTTCATGCTACAGGAAAACCATTGCCTGTTGTCAAATCCAAGTGTGGAAGTCAACAAATCATTTTGTGGTAGTTTCTAGGAATTCAGTGGTATCTGAGGTGCGGAGAAATAGTATAGTTTTAAGTATAAAAAATTGGCAATGCTTAATCACGGCTGCCTGGAGCTTCCCAACAAGTGACACTCATCTGAAAATCAGCTTCTGTTTTGATGCATCGCCTGATTTTCTTAATTAATGTAAACTAGCTGACAGCTTCAGCAAGAAATGATGGTGACGTTACTTGTCACACATGTCCAAGTTCATTATAAGATAAGGTTAAAACAAAGCTACTGCAACCACAAGATGGGAAATTCAAGCTTATGTGAAGTTGAGCTAAACAAGCGCCTTTCAATGTGTCATCACCGACTATGTGAAAGACTTTGGTTGATGACAACTGATGTCACTTTCGACGGCATGAAAGAAATTTATAACAAAGCTAAATGTTTCCTGATTGTTGGATATTGTGTCCCAGTGGCTGCTCTGCTAGCCTTGTAGTCTCGAAGCTAATGTTAGCTAACTAGACTACGTTAGCTGCTACCGGGCCCGTGTCTGCTGTCCCCGTTTTCTACTCGATAGTCGAGGCCTTTGGAAATGATATCGCCACCTACGACGTTCAACATTTGTGAATCATTAAGCAGCCAACTTAAGTTAAACTTCATCTTACTGGTGACATAACTGCCCCAAAGCTGCGCAAATATGGAGAGTAGCAAAAAAAAAGAAGAAGAAGCAGCGAGCGGCTGCGCTGAGTGCTAACCTGCATCTGCCCATCGCTACCGCGGAGGTGCACCTGTTTTATTCTAGGCGGAAAGAGGGAGAGCTGCCGGCGGAGAAACCATGCCAGTGATCCCCCGCCCCAAAAGTACCGCAGCTGGTGTAAACTCGGTCAGGCTGTGCCGTCGGTTAGTCCACAACAAAAGCTCGTCTCTGGGCTGTGCTCGTTAACATGAAGCGGCTCCATCACTCCCCAAACGCGGAGCCCCAAAGTCGAGAGAGAGAGAGAGAGAGAGAGAGAGAGAGAGAGAGAGAGAGAGAGAGAGAGAGAGAGAGAGAGAGAGAGAGAGAGAGAGAGAGAGAGAACAAACGGACGGGGCCACCGAGTGGGGCGCTAGCCGACAAGCTAACGACAGGAGCGCCGGGCTGCCGCCGACAAACGTCGCCGGTTACCCGTCCTGTCGGCGGGACGGGAAAGCCTGAGCTAAATTGGTAAACGAGCCGAGTTAGCCGAAGGTGGCGGCGGTGAGGTTTCCTGCGATGCCCGCGCTCCGACGGCAGCGCGACAGAAAACTCAAACTGACCTTGTTCACGAGCTAACGTTAGCTAACCCGCGCCGTGATGTCTCCTCTTCTGGCCGGGGGAGCGACGCGGACACTTCCCCAACGCCATTAAACATGCGCCTTCCCCCTCAGCGCCACAGATGGCTATCCAGCATTTGGTTAAAAACAAATAAATAAACAAATGTTTAAAAAAAAAAAAAAAAAAGTTAAAAAAAAAAAAAAAAGAGGCTGTCTTGACTGCGTAGAGAAGTACTACTTCCTCGCTCGGTGTAGTAATTATGTCGGTAGATTCCCCTCCCTCGCTGCCTCTGTCCTCCTCGCAGACAGGTCTACAAGTTAAGGCCGGCCGTGTGTGCCGGCGTGACTCCGCCTCCGCCTCCGCTTTGTTCGTGGCCGTGCAGGTGAGAAGATGAACCGGTGAGTGTTTTCGCAACTCTGCACTGATATTCACGCATCTGCACTCGTTTGGCATCCCAGCTCTGAATAACGGGGGGGGGGGGGTTCCAGAAAGTTAAGATATAGGAGGCAAGAGATAAATGCTGGAGGGTTAACGTATCTGAACTGACAAGCGTGATACTTTTTCATACAACACACACACACACACACACATACATATATATATACACAGTACAGGCCGAAAGTTTGGACAGACTTTCATATTCATTCGGATGAGAAGGTGTGTTGAAACTTTTGGTCTGTACTGTGTGTGTATATGTACATATATATACATATATATTATGGAAAAACTAGCTTTAAGCAGTTAATTAACGTGACAGCTTCTCCATATTTCTAAGAACATGTAACCTCACACAGTCACACTGGTTTGTTTTTACTTTTCAGAGTCAGAGACATAATGTTTTCAATCTCGTAGTGTGAAAATGTAACAGAAAATTTCTACTAGGAAAGTTGCGTCTTGGTTTTGTGTGGAATCCTTTATTCATATTTCTATATAGCGACAGGCAACATGTCCAAGACCTTTAATGGCGTTTTCTCCTGCTTTGTATACACATTACTTAAATTGGTGTTTTGTATGACAATGTCAGCATAAAAGGAAATGTAAATTGATTTATTTCTTATGTGGCAGCATGCAGTATAAACATTTTGTCCCACCGCGACTTATCACATTTGCCAAATGAAAGGAGGTAGTTGTTTCTGAAGTGCCAACCTTTGTCAAAGGATGGTTCAGTAAAATCCATTTTATTTTATTCAAATGTCAGGTTTTGTTTTTTTTTATTGTGCTTTTTATCGCAAGTATATTTGAAAGGACTTTTAAATTAGTCTACTTTGATCTGACAAAAAACATCAGCACAGAGTAAAATGATGCAGGGCAGCATGCCACAAAACGAAAAGTACAAAGCACAGGATACATAACAGTACGGGTGAAAGACAAATTATGTAAAGGTATCCTGTAACCTAACCATATAGCGTCACTGCCGTACAAATATCTGTTTTTATGAAATGTCATCTCAATGATGAAGATTAAAAACACAATAGTAATTCTACCTACCTTAATGTTGTGTGGTGACCGTATCAGTATAATTCACTAAAGTTAAGTAAACCAGTGAAAGCACCTCTTTGATTCTGTTTCTGGGCTTCATAGTATCTTCTGCAGAGTTTAGTATAACTGGTTGTACAAGAATGTACAAGCCGTGCACAAACATACTGAACTTTTCTAACGTCAAGAACTTTAGGTGCGTAGTTTAGACCATTCCTGGTCTAAAGGTTACATTTGTCCAAAGAAGGGTGTTGCAATGTTTAACAGACATTACTCATTAAAACAATTGTCAGCATTTATGAAATATTAGCTTAAATATATTTCTGTGCTTTCTATCCTAAGTACCTCATAACAACATTTAAATATTACTAACAACACAAAAGTCTTCTGTTAATTGTCGCATCAATGGTTATAATGTCACTGTTAATTATGGTGGGAGCGGTTGGCCTCACTCTGTGAAGTGCCTTCAGATAATTAGTTCAGATTTGGTGCTATCTACAATTTAAACTGAAAATTCTATGTTTGTGGGATTTTAATCACAAAGTCTGTTGCTCTTATAATGTTACACACAATTGACAGTAATATAAGATACTGACTGTACATGTGCACGGTCGGTGTCATGCAAATACTTGAAGTTAATGCAACAGTGTTATATTTCAAAAAATGCAGGTTGCTGAAAGGTTCATGTGTTCAAACATCCAAGCACAACAATGCTGTCAGATAGTGTACAGTGTTAGTCAATGTCCTATATATTATAATATATAAAGCAGCTATATTTAACCTTTTTTCTACATTATCTTCTAATGAGTGGATGGTAGGGATTGTTTTTTGACAAGAGCTTTTTCCATTGGTATGTTTATGAGACAAGAGGTTAAAATATACCCTCAGAACAGGACTCTGACTTTAAGGTAGACTGGAGGCTGAAGTGAGTCTATCAACAAGTGATGGACCAAATGCAGTACGAGAAAAGGCATAATAGAAACCGGTAAGTGAAATGTTAATTATAAGGCCACCTATGCAGTAATAGTAAAATAAAAAAATAGCCCCTTTATCTCCTCTGTGAACTTCTATGAAATATGCTTGAGTTCATGTTCCAGCAATCATGAACAAAATCTGTATTGGTTTGTGAATTTCTCTGGGTGACATTAAAACCTCTTCTTCTGCAGTATTCTGTGCTGGACAGGATTCCTTGCAGGGATAAGTTTTCTTTGCCTTTGCAGTTTCCTCCCTTCCCTTTCAAGGTGGAAGAGATACAGACTAAGAGGGCTTTGACTTATCTTGTTGAGATCTATTTGAGCTTATATGACTGACTGAATGAATGGGTATATTAGCCTGTATTACCACATTTATAATTTCAAATAGGGCATGAGGTCTATTGGGAGCAACACTTGAAAAAAGGACGGAAAAGTTTAAAGAAAGAAGTTCATCTCTCAGGCTGGCAGCAAATGTTTAAGAAGAGGAAGTAGCACAGTAAAAACACAAACAGAAAACAATAACTAAGTTTCATTATCATGTAAAATAATACTGCCACAAGAAATAGGTTTGCTCATCACTCTCTAGGCCAACAAATGATTAGCAGTCTTATCCACCACTGAAGGTATTTGCCTGAAATATGTGGTGTCATTTACATAACGGCATCTTCATACATTACCATAAACTTTGAACTGATTTATTTTGGAGCAAAATTTGACTCGATGTTAATGGTAACAAAAAAGTGCCTTTGTATATTAATAAAAACCCTTGGTGAGTATGTTTAGGATTTTAAGATCAAGTCTGTCTGTAATAGTTTATAGACGTGTCAGTCATCTGAATCCCCCAACTATATTTTCACGCCTGTAAAATGTCAGTATGAAAGAAGTACATGCATGTTGAAATGTTGTATGCAACATACAGAGGTGATGAAATGCCTGAAGGATTTTTTTTTTCTCATTCCACATCTCAAGAATTCATCATCAAAAGATGTGCATGGATGAATTTTTTAAACCTAACTTGGTTATGTAAAATGCAAATACAAAGACTCTTTTTTGTGATTGGTTACACTCAACTCTCAACTGTCTCTGAATCTGACGAATACATCATCAGCACAAACGGTGTGGAAACTGTGCGAATGTCAAAGAGACAAGCAGACGCATTTCTTCGAAGTTGCAGTTCTGTCACCCCATTGTTTACACTTGAGGTACAGTATATTATGGATGAGAGATTTCCAATGTTAATGTTTCACCCAGCTCAATTTTACAGAGGGATATATACACAGAAACACCTAGTAGACCATGATAGCCCCACTGCAGAAGGGCTTTCATGTGATTGTACATATCAATCTGACTCTTGATGTGTGAGCACAGAGCGAGAAAGAGAGCGGATTAGGAATCAGCTGACTCCCCACATTTTCTTCCAAGTGACTTATTAGAAGGGTTATTCTGAGCAGACCATTGGACTGCTGAAGGCCTTGGCTGAGTCATGAGACCCTCTATGGAGCCAATCTCCCCTCTCTCACAATGGTAAATTACTCCAGACAACCATTCTCAGCTTTACTTAATAACAAATGGAAAGAACGTCTGCTTTTTCCTTTTTTTTTTTTTTTTTTACTTCTGTACTGTACTTTTGTCTGTACTTCTGTGTTGAAAGTATGCTCACATACCTCTCACTGTCTCATGAAGACTGTAATTGTACTCAAAAGGTTTAGCATTGACTCACTCATTTCTCATTATTTCTCATTAAATAATGATGATAATGATAGTAGTAGTTTGAAAAATAACCGACTGCGGAAACATTTGATCGAGATCAGTGTTGTACCACTTTCATCAGAAGCACAGCATTTACCTGATAGAAGTTTTCTTTTGATCTTCAGAGGGTGTCTGCTTACTTCATCACTGTTGAGCTGATAATAGAACAGGAAGACGAAGGATTTCCTTTCAGCATAGTGCATAGACCAGAGTACTGTTCCCGTTTTTGCCTGCCCCCTGGTTATCTCTCCTCACTGCTCAGCACAAATAAGGTCTTCCTACAGCTGCCATCATCAGTGAAGTTTGCTGGCAAGCCCCACTCTCTGACCGTATCTTCTAATGTTAAGAAAAAACAAATACTTACCAAATATTAGGGCTTACTGAAGCACAAATTGTGCCTGGTAATTTCATCTTGTCATATTTACATGTATCTCAATTTTAATTTAACTCCACCCAAGTCTTAAGTTAAGTGCTGGTAACTTCCAAATTACACTATGTAATTAATCTACCACCAGAGACTCAGAAAGCATTTAGGGATTGTCATTTGCAGTTGTGTACGTCTGAACAGTGGCATGGACCTCATTTATAAACGTGCCGTACATCACTTTCCACGCAAAGGTTATGACCTATAAAAAACACTTGTCGGGAGAATGTGACGAACACAATGATACTAAATATAAAATTCAAAGCAACCAAAGAGGCTTCAAAGGTAGAAAAGTCGAAATGACTGCATAAGTTCATCATGACTCTCACCCATGGCTATTGGGCATACATAGATTTTAGTAACGGCCCTATGCACAGTTTTATAGATGAGGCCCCAGGACACTCCATTACAGGGTAAACATGCAGCTCTTAGTGAAGCCTCATCTTGAATAAAAGTCTGAAAAAAGTCCCATAATGGCTTTTGTGACAGGGTAATGGCTCTGTTATCAGAGACAAATTATGTCTAATGACTCTGAAACACATCAAGAGGATATCAGCAAATAAAGAAATCAGCAAATTGCATGGCCATAGAATGACCCCAGTGAAGAGCAGAGATCAAATCAAAACCTCGGTGACTCAATATCTCTTTGAAAGGCCTGAAATGCCTTTAACCAAATCCAGCAGGGCAGTAACCGGATTACACTGTCCTAAACAGTCCACATGACCCATTTAAACATTATAACTATATGATGTCATATTCACCTACCAATCCTCATCACGTCTTTAAAGTAGTCAGTCCAACAACTATGAATTTAGAAACATTTTCGTCTAGTCAGAGTAAGTCATTGTCTTGTGTTCAGTGCAAATTAATGGTAACATTAAACACTAACATGGAGCACATTATACCTGCTGGACAGCAGAAGGTTAGTATTTTACCTGGGAGCATGTTAGCATATTTTTTTGTTTGTATTGAGCTCTAAATACAACTATGTCTAAATAGAAGCTCAGAGATATCCAACCTGAGCTGTAGATTTGTAGTTTTATTTGTCATACGCTCCCTTAGATGTCAGATTTATCTAAATGTGGTTTATATATCACGGAGCGTGCAATCCCTACATAAAGTAACAAGCCTTTTTGGTGTAATCTGACTCCGTGTCTTCTCCTGTCACCCCTGTGGTCTAAATAATCATTGCTTTTGTGCACTTTCTGTCCTCAGCAGATTGAAAAGACTCGACAGAAGAGATTTGTTAACTAGCAAGAAGATGTAAGGTTTCAGGAATTTGCTCTAGTTTTGTCCATTGGACCTGACGGTGACTGGCACTCACACCTAACCTGGCAGGCAGTTCTGTCTCAGTAAGTCTGCTTTGGCTGCCAAATGTGTGGGATAACTGGCTGAGGCCAAGATGGAAATGAGGAAAAAGTGAGATAATCCAACACTGGGCCCCAGGTGTGCACTTAAAACGACCTATCAATGCCGGCCCAGGGTGAGGCACTAGACTAAAAGCCAGGTCAAATCATGAGTCAGAGCTGGAGAATATAATACAGCCTGCCTTATCACATGGCTAGCGCATCGTAACAGCAGAGACTGAGGTGAAATGAGTCAGCGGCTATGGGAACCACAGATACACATCCATGCAGGCGATGTGTGCATATGTGAGTTTGTAATTAACCTATAATAATTCCGCATGAATTTCATAAATGTGATAAGACATAAGAGAAAAAAAGAACCAATGGTTAGTTCCTGAAGCTGCCTATTATGTGGCTTCCCCTGTCCACCCATTGCTTGATCCAAGCCTGCCTGTGCTGCTTCGCTCTCGCACAGGGACTCTCTGTGATACCGCACAGCTCTCAGTGCAGGGATCGTGCTGCTGATGCCAGAGTCCTGTTATCCAAATCCGTCGGCACTATCTCATTTAACAGATAAGAAGCTAATCTACGGAGGGGGGGGGCAGGAGATAGACCTATGAATACAAGGCCCCTCTTGTCGCTTGCTCACCATTCTCCACATTCCTGGAATCTGTATAGGCATGTGCAGACAAACAAAAACCTTGAGGATCTTTTTCCTCTACAACCCCCGCGGTTCTTCAATGTAAATCTCATTGTATTTGTTTTATTTATTTGCCTGAATAGTTTTAATTGTTTAGATTTAAATCAGGGCTAACAATAGACTTTCTGTTCCTTTCACTACTTAGCGAACAAATATTCATATTGCCAAGCAGCAGACGAATTGCCATACAAATCATTTTGTATCTGTACAAATAATCTATGCAAAAATGGGAAAATGTTGACAGTATAAAACCTCGAGTCCATGAGCTTGTGACTAGCTTTTTGATCAAGATGGCTTATTAAAAAAATCTGAAACTGGAAGGATTCTGCTTCATATTCAGGCATATATAATAAAAGTGACAGAGGGCAACTTAACAGTTTATAATACTCATGACATGGCACCAGGGCAATGTTGTTATGCTAGTTAGCTTCTCTTGAAAATGACCACTGAAAATGCATGCAGCTGAATTTGTACCCAGCATAATACTGCATGTAGAATAATGAGTTAAAAACTGATGAATAAACAATTGTTTCAGTAATTAAGGCCCATGGCACAGAAACAGGCACACTAACCAGCTCTCTAGTTTTTCTGTCTTTTTTTAGGCAAACAAACAATATGGCCTTGATTTGTAATGCTAGTCCTTTATTGCTGCAAATCACACACTCTTATGTAGGCCGCATGTTGGACCAAATGTTTGCATATGAGTAAGTCAGTATGAGCTGCTGCAGTGGCTCTGAGGTTGTTTGGTTATCTGAAGTCCATATAATCAAACATGTTTACAAATAAAATTTGGTATGCACATTATTTATAATATCAGTATCAGCAAGCACAGTCCCCTCTATGGTTCAGTGGTGGACGATGGTGTTGCTACACTGTTGTCATATTATATACAAGTACAGTGTTGTGCTCCATCACAGATCTCATTATCTGTTTCCCCACTTCAGTGCATTTTCAAGATCAAAAGCAGTTTGACGGGACTCTTCATACCTGAAAGTCGAGACCTAGCAAAGTATTCAGACCCCCTTACGTTTTTCGCTCTTTGTTACATTGCAGCCATTTGCTAAAATCATTTACGTAGATTTTTTTTTCCCTTCATTAATGTACAGGTGCATGTAAGGTTTATTTCCCACATTTATATTTGAAAGTGAAGCTTCAATTTTCAATATACAACTTGTTGGTTTTGCCAATATTATTCATATAGTTTGAAGGACACAATAATAATAATATTATGGAATTAAATAAATCTATTATGTCTACAGATTCTTTAAAGTTCAGTTTTAAGTTCCATCTGTTCTCCCTGTGGCTGCGTGGGTTTCTTCCGGGTGCTCTGGTTTCCTCCCACAGTCCAAAGACACACATGTCTAGATTGATTTGGGCCTCTAAATTGCCCGCAGGCATGCGCCTGAGCGTGAGTGTTAATGGTTGTTTGTCTCTATCTGTCTCTGTGTGTTGGCCCTGCGATGGACTGGCGAACTGTCCAGGGTGTAACCAACCCTCGCCAAGAACGTTGGCTGGGATTGGCTCCAGCACCCCCCCATGACCCGGACGGATAATTAGTAGAAAATGAAACGGAGATAGAGAGAGTTTCAAGTTGTTGTTTCTTCTTTAACACCTCGTCGAAATCGTCGAAAGCCAGAACTTCCCACACTTTTCACCATACTTATCAGATCAAGTTCCTGCCTACAGGCTGTTTCCAACCACAACACTAGAAACCTTACTGTCATAATGTTTCTTACATTGCATACTTGTGCACCTGCAAATGACATAGTATCCTTTGGCCTCCTTTGAGACATAGCCTGGAGCAGCACTTCCTCGCACATCTGTCATGATCTCATCCTCAGCGTTTTTCTTTTTTTTTTTTTTTGAGAGCGAGAGAGAGAGAGAGAGAGAGAGAGAGAGAGAGGGAGAGAGGGAGAGAAGCAGATTTAAGGGAACTACAAGCCAGCAATTACACTCTTGTTATTGAGACATATCTGGTTTTTTTTGCATGATGAAAAAAAATGGAGAAGAGGTCCAGCGTGAAATCTTCATTTTTAAAGTGGTCCAGTAGAAACTGGTACATGGCTCTGAACAAAGCTTCATTTATCTGGGTGCAGGAGGAGACTCATTATTAATAAACGAAAGAAAAATGCAGTAACGATCTTTCTCTTCGATAAAAGAAAGGACCGTGTTACAGTCCACAAGGGTCTGCTTTTTACACTTCTATCTTTGAATTTTTCTGAAGCTTTTTTATGTATTAAGTGGTGCACACGGTTCAGTTGGGAAAAGGAAAAATTATCCCTGACACTGAAAACAATGTCATCTCAGCTCTATGGAGACTTTTTAAAGCATTAATTGATTAAAGCATAATTGTTTTTCATCTCTACGGTACAGTAACATAGCACTAAAATGACCACTTTTACTCTGTATCTTTTTCATGGTAACTTTGGTGCATAAAACATTGATTGGGTTTGTCAGTTTACAGCTACCCAGTACTTTAGATACTTAAAAATAATTTGCTTTCTGTGGTTTCACAGTGAAGATAGTTATAGACATGCTGCATTCATAAAACCTTATGTAAGGAACATTATACAAGAGCGAAGTGAATATTCTTAATTCACTCTCAATTCTCCCTTTTACCAGCCGTCGCTAAGAACTGACCTTTTACCGCACTGCCTCTGCAGCAACTAGGCCATCACTGCTCCTTAGAAGATGACGTAAAGACTTAAGTAGATTACATTGCCATGTTTACATATTTAATCTTTTCCTTTTTTTTTTTTTTTTGTCCATGTCAAGTACCATTGAATTACAGTTTCCAGCCATCTGTGTTCTGTGAAAGTAAGAGTGATGTTGGAAGATTCATTAAAAAAATACTCCGGCGTTCAAAATATTATATAGGTTACACAGATGTATAAGCATCCAATTCAACTTGAAGTCCCAGGAGTAGTTTTTGTAATTGGATTAATATAATTGATGCATTAATATGTGTAAGTATCGCCTGATTTTTTTTTTTTTTTTTTTTTTTCAGCTGATGGTGGAGCTCATGGTAATTTTTTAAATTGGTACGAGGTGGCTGGTGATTTAATCATAATGTTGTAGAAGCATGAAGCATTGAAGAGACACATAGTGAAGAAGTATGCACATTCAAGTGACACTGTGAAGCAAATAGGTGTCCAGTTCCCTGGAAATACAACATCAGTACTACGTTAATCAAGATGCCTACATTGGTGCTGGTTGCACAGCTGAAAGTATTCGATATGCTGGCTGCCCAAAAGAGCAGACTTGCTTATACATGTTCTGTCAGGCAGGAAACATTGAAATAAGTGAAGATCGGTTGTTTGTCTTGGTTTTTATTTTGCTTGTTTGTTTCATCAGGGTCTAAGCTCATCAAACTTAAAAAATACAAAGAGTGCACGTAGTCACTTGT